>NC_084630.1:41966382-42046382 GCF_033978795.1 Nerophis ophidion | reverse complement strand
TGTGTGTGTGTGTATATCTGCTGTCCATCATTATATGTGTGTGTGTATATCTGCTGTCCATCATTATATGTGTGTGTGTATATCTGCTGTCCATCCTTGTGTGTGTGTATATCTGCTGTCCATCATTGTGTGTGTGTATATCTGCTGTCCATCATTGTGTGTGTGTATATCTGCTGTCCATCATTGTGTGTGTGTATATCTGCTGTCCATCATTGTGTGTGTGTATATCTGCTGTTCATCATTTGTGTGTGTGTGTGTGTGTGTATATCTGCTGTCCATCATTGTGTGTGTGTGTGTATATCTGCTGTCCATCATTGTATGTATGTGTGTGTATATCTGCTGTCCATCATTGTATGTATGTGTGTGTATATCTGCTGTCCATCATTGTATGTATGTGTGTGTATATCTGCTGTCCATCATTGTATGTATGTGTGTGTATATCTGCTGTCCATCATTGTATGTATGTGTGTGTATATCTGCTGTCCATCATTGTATGTATGTGTGTGTATATCTGCTGTCCATCATTGTATGTATGTGTGTGTATATCTGCTGTCCATCATTGTGTGTGTGTGTATATCTGCTGTCCATCATTGTATGTATGTGTGTGTATATCTGCTGTCCATCATTGTATGAATGTGTGTGTATATCTGCTGTCCATCATCATTGTGTGTGTGTGTGTGTATATCTGCTGTCCATCATCATTGTGTGTGTGTGTGTGTGTGTGTGTATATCTGCTGTCCATCATCATTGTGTGTGTGTGTGTGTGTATATCTGCTGTCCATCATTGTGTGTGTGTGTGTGTGTGTGTGTGTGTGTGTATATCTGCTGTCCATCATTGTGTGTGTGTGTGTGTGTGTGTGTGTATATCTGCTGTCCATCATTGTATGTGTGTGTGCGTGTATATCTGCTGTCCATCATCATTGTGTGTGTGTGTGTGTGTGTATATCTGCTGTCCATCATTGTGTGTGTGTGTGTGTGTGTATATATCTGCTGTCCATCATTGTGTGCGTGTGTGTGTATATCTGCTGTCCATCATTGTGTGTGTGTGTATATCTGCTGTCCATCATTGTGTGTGTGTGTGTATCTGCTGTCCATCATTGTATGTGTGTGTGTATATCTGCTGTCCATCATTATATGTGTGTGTGTATATCTGCTGTCCATCATTGTGTGTGTGTATATCTGCTGTCCATCATTGTGTGTGTGTATATCTGCTGTCCATCATTGTGTGTGTGTATATCTGCTGTCCATCATTGTGTGTGTGTATATCTGCTGTCCATCATTGTGTGTGTGTGTATATCTGCTGTCCATCATTGTGTGTGTGTGTATATCTGCTGTCCATCATTGTGTGTGTGTGTATATCTGCTGTCCATCATTGTATGTGTGTGTGTCTATCTGCTGTCCATCATTGTGTGTGTGTATATCTGCTGTCCATCATTGTGTGTATGTGTGTGTATATCTGCTGTCCATCATTGTGTGTATGTGTGTGTATATCTGCTGTCCATCATTGTGTGTGTGTATATCTGCTGTCCATCATTGTATGTATGTGTGTGTATATCTGCTGTCCATCATTGTGTGTGTGTATATCTGCTGTCCATCATTGTGTGTGTGTGTGTGTGTGTGTGTGTGTGTATATCTGCTGTCCATCATTGTGTGTGTGTATATCTGCTGTCCATCATTGTTTGTGTGTGTGTGTGTGTGTGTGTGTGTGTGTATATCTGCTGTCCATCATTGCGTGTGTGTGTGTGTGTGTATATCTGCTGTCCATCATTGTGTGTGTGTGTGTGTGTGTGTGTGTATATCTGCTGTCCATCATTGCGTGTGTGTGTGTGTGTGTATATCTGCTGTCCATCATTGTGTGTGTGTATATCTGCTGTCCATCATTGTGTGTGTGTGTGTGTGTGTGTGTGTGTGTGTGTATATCTGCTTTCCATCATTGCGTGTGTGTGTGTGTGTGTGTGTGTTTATATCTGCTGTCCATCATTGTATGTATGTATGTGTGTGTATATCTGCTGTCCATCATTGTGTGTGTATATCTGCTGTCCATCATTGTGTGTGTGTATATCTGCTGTCCATCATTGTATGTGTGTGTGTGTATATCTGCTGTCCATCATTGTGTGTGTGTATATCTGCTGTCCATCATTGTATGTGTGTGTGTGTATATCTGCTGTCCATCATTGTATGTACGTGTGTGTATATCTGCTGTCCATCATTGTGTGTGTGTGTATATCTGCTGTACATCATTGTGTGTGTGTGTATATCTGCTGTACATCATTGTATGTATGTGTGTGTATATCTGCTGTACATCATTGTATGTATGTGTGTGTATATCTGCTGTCCATCATTGTATGTATGTGTGTGTATATCTGCTGTCCATCATTGTGTGTGTGTGTATATCTGCTGTCCATCATTATATGTGTGTGTGTATATCTGCTGTCCATCATTATATGTGTGTGTGTATATCTGCTGTCCATCCTTGTGTGTGTGTATATCTGCTGTCCATCATTGTGTGTGTGTATATCTGCTGTCCATCATTGTGTGTGTGTATATCTGCTGTCCATCATTGTGTGTGTGTATATCTGCTGTCCATCATTGTGTGTGTGTATATCTGCTGTTCATCATTTGTGTGTGTGTGTGTGTGTGTATATCTGCTGTCCATCATTGTGTGTGTGTGTGTATATCTGCTGTCCATCATTGTATGTATGTGTGTGTATATCTGCTGTCCATCATTGTATGTATGTGTGTGTATATCTGCTGTCCATCATTGTATGTATGTGTGTGTATATCTGCTGTCCATCATTGTATGTATGTGTGTGTATATCTGCTGTCCATCATTGTATGTATGTGTGTGTATATCTGCTGTCCATCATTGTATGTATGTGTGTGTATATCTGCTGTCCATCATTGTATGTATGTGTGTGTATATCTGCTGTCCATCATTGTGTGTGTGTGTATATCTGCTGTCCATCATTGTATGTATGTGTGTGTATATCTGCTGTCCATCATTGTATGAATGTGTGTGTATATCTGCTGTCCATCATCATTGTGTGTGTGTGTGTGTATATCTGCTGTCCATCATCATTGTGTGTGTGTGTGTGTGTGTGTGTATATCTGCTGTCCATCATCATTGTGTGTGTGTGTGTGTGTATATCTGCTGTCCATCATTGTGTGTGTGTGTGTGTGTGTGTGTGTGTGTGTATATCTGCTGTCCATCATTGTGTGTGTGTGTGTGTGTGTGTGTATATCTGCTGTCCATCATTGTATGTGTGTGTGCGTGTATATCTGCTGTCCATCATCATTGTGTGTGTGTGTGTGTGTGTATATCTGCTGTCCATCATTGTGTGTGTGTGTGTGTGTGTATATATCTGCTGTCCATCATTGTGTGCGTGTGTGTGTATATCTGCTGTCCATCATTGTGTGTGTGTGTATATCTGCTGTCCATCATTGTGTGTGTGTGTGTATATCTGCTGTCCATCATTGTGTGTGTGTGTATATCTGCTGTCCATCATTGTATGTGTGTGTGTATATCTGCTGTCCATCATTGTATGTGTGTGTGTATATCTGCTGTCCATCATTGTGTGTGTGTGTGTATATCTGCTGTCCATCATTGTGTGTGTGTGTGTATATCTGCTGTCCATCATTGTATGTGTGTGTGTATATCTGCTGTCCATCATTGTGTGTGTGTGTATATCTGCTGTCCATCATTGTGTGTGTGTGTATATCTGCTGTCCATCATTGTGTGTGTGTGTGTATATCTGCTGTCCATCATTGTGTGTGTGTGTGTATATCTGCTGTCCATCATTGTGTGTGTGTGTATATCTGCTGTCCATCATTGTGTGTGTGTGTGTATATCTGCTGTCCATCATTGTGTGTGTGTATATCTGCTGTCCATCATTGTGTGTGTGTGTGTGTATATCTGCTGTCCATCATTGATCGGAAACGCGGATGTCGAGCGGGGCTAAAAACAAAGCAGAAGGCTAATCCCCACAGAACACCACTTCCCTCCACCCTGAAGACGGATTTAGATGGAAAATGCGAGACTACTGGTCTGGGTAAGGAGTCTGTTAAATTAGAACAAGTTTTTTCTGCTTTGAGTGTTTCAGAGTTGGACATGTGTTTTACTGAGGTGGCTAACTATGATGCGTGCAGTTTATCAAAGCAACAAACAAACAATCGGAAAATCCCCGTTACTGAGGAGGCTAACCATGATGCGTGCAGTTTATCAAAGCAACAAACAAACAATCGGAAAATCCCCGTTACTGAGGAGGCTAACCATGATGCGTGCAGTTTATCAAAGCAACAATCAAACAATCGGAACATTCCCGTCGTATCAATTCCTAGATATGGTCGTAATTATACTGAATGCACTGGGCATAATAAACACAACATTATTAATATTGCTACTACGGATAATTTGATCAAAAATTCCCCAAAACAGCCCACTACCTATAATATAGGTTTTTTAAACATAAGATCATTGTCTCCCAAAACGTTGTTAGTTAATGATATCATCAGAGACAACAATCTTAACGTCATCGGTCTCAGTGAAACCTGGCTTAAACCAAATGACTTTTTTGCGCTAAATGAGGCATGTCCTCCTAACTTTACACATGCGCATATTGCCCGTCCGCTTAAAAGGGGTGGGGGGGTCGCACTAATATACAACGAAAACTTTAACCTTAGTCCTAACATAAATAATAAATATAAATCGTTTGAGGTGCTTACTATGAGGTCTGTCACACCGCTGCCTCTACACCTGGCTGTTATCTACCGCCCCCCAGGGCCCTGTTCGGACTTTATTAATGAATTCTCAGAGTTCGTTGCTGATCTAGTGACACACGCCGATAATATAATCATAATGGGGGACTTTAATATCCATATGAATACCCCATCGGACCCACCGTGCGTAGCGCTCCAGACTATAATTGATAGCTGTGGTCTCACACAAATAATAAATGAACCCACGCATCGCAACGGTAATACGATAGACCTAGTGCTTGTCAAGGGTATCACCGCTTCCAAAGTTACGATACTCCCGTATACTAAAGTATTGTCCGATCATTACCTTATAAAATTCGAGGTTCAGACGCATGTTCGTCAAACTAATAATAATAATAACTGCTATAGCAGCCGCAACATTAATACGGCCACAACGACAGCTCTTGCTGACCTACTGCCCTCGGTAATGGCACCATTCCCAAAGTATGTGGGCTCTATTGATAACCTCACTAACAACTTTAACGACGCCCTGCGCGAAACCATTGATAACATAGCACCGCTAAAGTTAAAAAAGGCTCCAAAAAAGCGCACCCCGTGGTTTACAGAAGAAACTAGAGCTCAGAAATTATTATGCAGAAAGCTGGAACGCAAATGGCGCACGACTAAACTTGAGGTGCACCATCAAGCATTTAGTGATGGTTTAATAACTTATAAACGCATGCTTACCTTAGCTAAAGCTAACTATTACTCAAATCTCATCCACCGCAATAAAAACGATCCTAAATTTTTGTTTAGTACGGTAGCATCGCTAACCCAACAAGGGACTCCTTCCAGTAGCTCCACCCACTCAGCTGATGACTTTATGCAATTCCTTAGTAAGAAAATTGAAGTCATTAGAAAGGAGATTAAAGACAATGCGTCCCAGCTACAACGGGGTTCTATTAACACTGACACGATTGTATATACGGCGGATACTGCCCTCCAAAATAGTTTCTCTCGTTTTGAGGAAATAACATTAGAGGAATTGTTACAACGTGTAAATGGAATAAAACAAACAACATGTTTACTTGACCCTCTTCCAGGGAAACTGATCAAGGAGCTCTTTGTATTATTAGGTCCATCAGTGCTAAATATTATAAACTTATCACTTTCCTCGGGCACTGTTCCCCTAGCATTCAAAAAAGCGGTTATTCATCCTCTTCTTAAAAGACCTAACCTCGATCCTGACCTCATGGTAAACTACCGACCGGTGTCTCACCTTCCCTTTATTTCAAAAATCCTCGAAAAAATTGTTGCGGAGCAGTTAAATGAACACTTAGCGTCTAACAATCTATGTGAAACCTTTCAATCCGGTTTCAGGGCAAATCACTCGACGGAGACAGCCCTCGCAAAAATGACTAATGATCTATTGCTAACGATGGATTCTGATGCGTCATCTATGTTGCTGCTCCTCGATCTTAGCGCTGCTTTCGATACCGTCGATCATAATATTTTATTAGAACGTATCAAAACACGAATTGGTATGTCAGACTTAGCCCTGTCTTGGTTTAACTCTTATCTTACTGATAGGATGCAGTGTGTCTCCCATAACAATGTGACCTCGGACTACGTTAAGGTAACGTGTGGAGTTCCCCAGGGTTCGGTCCTTGGCCCTGCACTCTTCAGCATCTACATGCTGCCGCTAGGTGACATCATACGCAAATACGGTGTTAGCTTTCACTGTTATGCTGATGACACCCAACTCTACATGCCCCTAAAGCTGACCAACACGCCGGATTGTAGTCAGCTGGAGGCGTGTCTTAATGAAATTAAACAATGGATGTCCGCTAACTTTTTGCAACTCAACGCCAAAAAAACGGAAATGCTGATTATCGGTCCTGCTAGACACCGACCTCTATTTAATAATACAACTCTAACATTTGACAACCAAACAATTAAACAAGGCGACACGGTAAAGAATCTGGGTATTATCTTCGACCCAACTCTCTCCTTTGAGGCACACATTAAAAGCGTTACTAAAACGGCCTTCTTTCATCTCCGTAATATCGCTAAAATTCGCTCCATTCTGTCCACTAAAGACGCTGAGATCATTATCCATGCGTTTGTTACGTCTCGCCTCGACTACTGTAACGTATTATTTTCGGGTCTCCCCATGTCTAGCATTAAAAGATTACAGTTGGTACAAAATGCGGCTGCTAGACTTTTGACAAGAACAAGAAAGTTTGATCACATTACGCCTGTACTGGCTCACCTGCACTGGCTTCCTGTGCACTTAAGATGTGACTTTAAGGTTTTACTACTTACGTATAAAATACTACACGGTCTAGCTCCATCCTATCTTGCCGATTGTATTGTACCATATGTCCCGGCAAGAAATCTGCGTTCAAAGGACTCCGGCTTGTTAGTGATTCCCAAAGCCCAAAAAAAGTCTGCGGGCTATAGAGCGTTTTCCGTTCGGGCTCCAGTACTCTGGAATGCCCTCCCGGTAACAGTTCGAGATGCCACCTCAGTAGAAGCATTTAAGTCTCACCTTAAAACTCATTTGTATACTGTAGCCTTTAAATAGACTCCCTTTTTAGACCAGTTGATCTGCTGTTTCTTTTCTTTTTCTTCTATGTCCCACTCTCCCCTGTGGAGGGGGTCCGGTCCGATCCGGTGGCCATGTACTGCTCGCCTGTGTATCGGCTGGGGACATCTCTGCGCTGCTGGTCCGCCTACGCTTGGGATGGTTTCCTGCTGGCTCCGCTGTGAACGGGACTCTCGCGACTGTGTTGGATCCATTGTGGATTGAACTTTCACAGTATCATGTTAGACCCGCTCGACATCCATTGCTTTCCTCCTCTCTAAGGTTCTCATAGTCATCATTGTCACCGACGTCCCACTGGGTCATTATTGTCACCAATGTCCCACTGGGTGTGAGTTTTCCTACCGAGGATGTCGTGGTGGTTTGTGCAGCCCTTTGAGACACTAGTGATTTAGGGCTATATAAGTAAACATTGATTGATTGATTGATTGTATGTGTGTGTGTGTGTGTGTGTGTATATCTGCTGTCCATCATTGTATGTGTGTGTGTATATCTGCTGTCCATCATTGTATGTATGTATGTGTGTGTGTGTGTGTGTGTGTGTGTATATCTGCTGTCCATCATTGTGTGTGTATATCTGCTGTCCATCATTGTGTGTGTATATCTGCTGTTCTTCATTGTATGTATGTGTGTGTATATCTGCTGTTCTTCATTGTGTGTGTGTGTGTATATCTGCTGTCCATCATTGTGTGTGTGTGTATATCTGCTGTCCATCATTGTGTGTGTGTGTGTATATCTGCTGTCCATCATTGTGTGTGTATATCTGCTGTCCATCATTGTATGTATGTGTGTGTATATCTGCTGTCCATCATTGTGTGTGTGTGTATATCTGCTGTCCATCATTGTGTGTGTGTGTGTGTGTGTATATCTGCTGTCCATCATTGTATGTATGTGTGTGTATATCTGCTGTCCATCATTGTGTGTATGTGTGTGTATATCTGCTGTCCATCATTGTGTGTGTATGTGTGTGTATATCTGCTGTCCATCATTGTGTGTGTGTGTGTGTGTGTGTGTGTGGGTGTGTATATCTGCTGTCCATCATTGTATGTGTGTGTGTGTGTGTATATCTGCTGTCCATCATTGTATGTGTGTGTGCGTGTATATCTGCTGTCCATCATCATTGTGTGTGTGTGTGTGTGTGTGTATATCTGCTGTCCATCATTGTGTGTGTGTGTGTGTATATATCTGCTGTCCATCATTGTGTGCGTGTGTGTGTATATCTGCTGTCCATCATTGTATGAATGTGTGTGTATATCTGCTGTCCATCATTGTGTGCGTGTGTGTGTATATCTGCTGTCCATCATTGTATGAATGTGTGTGTATATCTGCTGTCCATCATTGTGTGCGTGTGTGTGTATATCTGCTGTCCATCATTGTGTGCGTGTGTGTGTATATCTGCTGTCCATCATTGTATGTATGTGTGTGTATATCTGCTGTCCATCATTGTGTGTGTGTATATCTGCTGTTCATCATTTGTGTGTGTGTGTGTGTGTGTATATCTGCTGTCCATCATTGTGTGTGTGTGTGTATATCTGCTGTCCATCATTGTATGTATGTGTGTGTATATCTGCTGTCCATCATCATTGTGTGTGTGTGTGTGTGTATATCTGCTGTCCATCATCATTGTGTGTGTGTGTGTGTGTGTATATCTGCTGTCCATCATCATTGTGTGGGTGTGTGTGTGTATATCTGCTGTCCATCATTGTGTGTGTGTGTGTGTGTGTGTATATCTGCTGTCCATCATTGTATGTATGTGTGTGTATATCTGCTGTCCATCATCATTGTGTGTGTGTGTGTGTGTATATCTGCTGTCCATCATCATTGTGTGTGTGTGTGTGTGTGTATATCTGCTGTCCATCATCATTGTGTGGGTGTGTGTGTGTATATCTGCTGTCCATCATTGTGTGTGTGTGTGTGTGTGTGTATATCTGCTGTCCATCATTGTGTGTGTGTGTGTGTGTGTGTGTGTGTATATCTGCTGTCCATCATTGTGTGTGTGTGTGTGTGTGTGTATATCTGCTGTCCATCATTGTATGTGTGTGTGCGTGTATATCTGCTGTCCATCATCATTGTGTGTGTGTGTGTGTGTATATCTGCTGTCCATCATTGTGTGTGTGTGTGTGTGTGTATATATCTGCTGTCCATCATTGTGTGCGTGTGTGTGTATATCTGCTGTCCATCATTGTATGTATGTGTGTGTATATCTGCTGTCCATCATTGTATGTGTGTGTATATCTGCTGTTCATCATTGTGTGTGTGTGTGTGTGTGTGTGTATCTGCTGTCCATCATTGTGTGTGTGTGTATATCTGCTGTTCATCATTGTGTGTGTGTGTGTGTATATCTGCTGTCCATCATTGTGTGTGTGTGTGTATATCTGCTGTCCATCATTGTGTGTGTGTGTGTGTGTATATCTGCTGTCCATCATTGTGTGTGTGTGTGTGTATATCTGCTGTCCATCATTGTATGTATGTGTGTGTATATCTGCTGTCCATCATTGTGTGTGTGTGTGTATATATCTGCTGTCCATCATTGTATGTGTGTGTGTGTATATCTGCTGTCCATCATTGTATGTATGTGTGTGTATATCTGCTGTCCATCATTGTATGTGTGTGTATATCTGCTGTTCATCATTGTGTGTGTGTGTGTGTGTGTGTGTGTGTGTATATCTGCTGTCCATCATTGTGTGTGTGTGTATATCTGCTGTTCATCATTGTGTGTGTGTGTGTGTGTGTATATCTGCTGTCCATCATTGTGTGTGTGTGTGTATATCTGCTGTCCATCATTGTGTGTGTGTGTGTGTGTATATCTGCTGTCCATCATTGTATGTGTGTGTATATCTGCTGTCCATCATTGTATGTATGTGTGTGTATATCTGCTGTCCATCATTGTATGTGTGTGTATATCTGCTGTTCATCATTGTGTGTGTGTGTGTGTGTGTGTGTGTGTGTGTGTGTATATCTGCTGTCCATCATTGTGTGTGTGTGTATATCTGCTGTTCATCATTGTGTGTGTGTGTGTGTGTGTATATCTGCTGTCCATCATTGTGTGTGTGTGTGTATATCTGCTGTCCATCATTGTATGTATGTGTGTATATCTGCTGTTCATCATTGTGTGTATGTGTGTGTATATCTGCTGTCCATCATTGTATGTATGTGTGTGTATATCTGCTGTCCATCATTGTGTGTGTGTATATCTGCTGTCCATCATTGTGTGTGTGTATATCTGCTGTCCATCATTGTGTGTGTGTGTGTGTGTGTGTGTATATCTGCTGTCCATCATTGTGTGTGTGTATATCTGCTGTCCATCATTGTTTGTGTGTGTGTGTGTGTGTGTGTGTGTGTGTATATCTGCTGTCCATCATTGCGTGTGTGTGTGTGTGTGTGTATATCTGCTGTCCATCATTGTGTGTGTATATCTGCTGTCCATCATTGTGTGTGTGTGTGTGTGTGTGTGTGTGTGTATATCTGCTGTCCATCATTGCGTGTGTGTGTGTGTGTGTGTATATCTGCTGTCCATCATTGTGTGTGTGTGTGTGTGTGTGTGTATATCTGCTGTCCATCATTGCGTGTGTGTGTGTGTGTGTGTGTGTGTATATCTGCTGTCCATCATTGTATGTATGTATGTGTGTGTATATCTGCTGTCCATCATTGTGTGTGTATATCTGCTGTCCATCATTGTGTGTGTGTATATCTGCTGTCCATCATTGTATGTGTGTGTGTGTATATCTGCTGTCCATCATTGTGTGTGTGTATATCTGCTGTCCATCATTGTATGTGTGTGTGTGTATATCTGCTGTCCATCATTGTATGTACGTGTGTGTATATCTGCTGTCCATCATTGTGTGTGTGTGTATATCTGCTGTACATCATTGTGTGTGTGTGTATATCTGCTGTACATCATTGTATGTATGTGTGTATATCTGCTGTCCATCATTGTATGTATGTATGTGTGTGTGTGTGTGTGTGTGTGTATATCTGCTGTCCATCATTGTGTGTGTATATCTGCTGTCCATCATTGTGTGTGTATATCTGCTGTTCTTCATTGTATGTATGTGTGTGTATATCTGCTGTTCTTCATTGTGTGTGTGTGTATATCTGCTGTCCATCATTGTGTGTGTGTGTATATCTGCTGTCCATCATTGTGTGTGTGTGTGTGTGTGTATATCTGCTGTCCATCATTGTGTGTGTATATCTGCTGTCCATCATTGTATGTATGTGTGTGTATATCTGCTGTCCATCATTGTATGTATGTGTGTGTATATCTGCTGTCCATCATTGTGTGTGTGTGTATATCTGCTGTCCATCATTGTGTGTGTGTGTGTGTGTATATCTGCTGTCCATCATTGTGTGTATGTGTGTGTATATCTGCTGTCCATCATTGTGTGTGTATGTGTGTGTATATCTGCTGTCCATCATTGTGTGTGTGTGTGTGTGTGTGTGTGTGTGTGGGTGTGTATATCTGCTGTCCATCATTGTATGTGTGTGTGCGTGTATATCTGCTGTCCATCATCATTGTGTGTGTGTGTGTGTGTATATCTGCTGTCCATCATTGTGTGTGTGTGTGTGTATATATCTGCTGTCCATCATTGTGTGCGTGTGTGTGTATATCTGCTGTCCATCATTGTATGAATGTGTGTGTATATCTGCTGTCCATCATTGTGTGCGTGTGTGTGTATATCTGCTGTCCATCATTGTGTGCGTGTGTGTGTATATCTGCTGTCCATCATTGTGTGCGTGTGTGTGTATATCTGCTGTCCATCATTGTATGTATGTGTGTGTATATCTGCTGTCCATCATTGTGTGTGTGTATATCTGCTGTTCATCATTGTGTGTGTGTGTGTGTGTGTGTGTATATCTGCTGTCCATCATTGTATGAATGTGTGTGTATATCTGCTGTCCATCATTGTATGAATGTGTGTGTATATCTGCTGTCCATCATTGTGTGCGTGTGTGTGTATATCTGCTGTCCATCATTGTGTGCGTGTGTGTGTATATCTGCTGTCCATCATTGTATGTATGTGTGTGTATATCTGCTGTCCATCATTGTGTGTGTGTATATCTGCTGTTCATCATTGTGTGTGTGTGTGTGTGTATATCTGCTGTCCATCATTGTGTGTGTGTGTGTATATCTGCTGTCCATCATTGTATGTATGTGTGTGTATATCTGCTGTCCATCATTGTATGTATGTGTGTGTATATCTGCTGTCCATCATTGTATGTATGTGTGTGTATATCTGCTGTCCATCATTGTATGTATGTGTGTGTATATCTGCTGTCCATCATTGTATGAATGTGTGTGTATATCTGCTGTCCATCATCATTGTGTGTGTGTGTGTGTATATCTGCTGTCCATCATCATTGTGTGTGTGTGTGTGTGTGTGTGTGTGTGTGTGTGTATATCTGCTGTCCATCATCATTGTGTGTGTGTGTGTGTGTATATCTGCTGTCCATCATTGTGTGTGTGTGTGTGTGTGTGTATATCTGCTGTCCATCATTGTGTGTGTGTGTGTGTGTGTATATCTGCTGTCCATCATTGTATGTGTGTGTGCGTGTATATCTGCTGTCCATCATCATTGTGTGTGTGTGTGTGTGTATATCTGCTGTCAATCATTGTGTGTGTGTGTGTGTGTATATATCTGCTGTCCATCATTGTGTGCGTGTGTGTGTATATCTGCTGTCCATCATTGTATGTATGTGTGTGTATATCTGCTGTCCATCATTGTATGTATGTGTGTGTATATCTGCTGTCCATCATTGTATGTATGTGTGTGTATATCTGCTGTCCATCATTGTGTGTGTGTGTATATCTGCTGTTCATCATTGTGTGTGTGTGTGTGTGTGTGTATATCTGCTGTCCATCATTGTGTGTGTGTGTGTGTATATCTGCTGTTCATCATTGTGTGTGTGTGTGTGTGTGTATATCTGCTGTCCATCATTGTGTGTGTGTGTGTATATCTGCTGTCCATCATTGTGTGTGTGTGTGTGTGTATATCTGCTGTCCATCATTGTGTGTGTGTGTGTATATCTGCTGTCCATCATTGTATGTATGTGTGTATATCTGCTGTTCATCATTGTGTGTATGTGTGTGTATATCTGCTGTCCATCATTGTATGTATGTGTGTGTATATCTGCTGTCCATCATTGTATGTATGTGTGTGTATATCTGCTGTCCATCATTGTATGTATGTGTGTGTATATCTGCTGTCCATCATTGTATGTGTGTGTATATCTGCTGTCCATCATTGTGTGTGTGTGTATATCTGCTGTTCATCATTGTGTGTGTGTGTGTGTGTGTGTATATCTGCTGTCCATCATTGTGTGTGTGTGTATATCTGCTGTTCATCATTGTGTTTGTGTGTGTGTATATCTGCTGTCCATCATTGTGTGTGTGTGTGTATATCTGCTGTCCATCATTGTGTGTGTGTGTATATCTGCTGTCCATCATTGTGTGTGTGTGTATATCTGCTGTCCATCATTGTGTGTGTGTGTGTATATCTGCTGTCCATCATTGTATGTATGTGTGTATATCTGCTGTTCATCATTGTGTGTGTGTGTGTATATCTGCTGTTCATCATTGTGTGTGTGTGTGTGTGTATATCTGCTGTCCATCATTGTGTGTGTGTGTGTATATCTGCTGTCCATCATTGTATGTATGTGTGTGTATATCTGCTGTCCATTATTGTGTGTGTGTGTGTGTGTATATCTGCTGTCCATCATTGTGTGTGTGTGTGTATATCTGCTGTCCATCATTGTGTGTGTGTGTGTGTGTGTATATCTGCTGTCCATCATTGTGTGTGTGTTTGTGTGTGTGTGTGTGTGTGTGTATATCTGCTGTCCATCATTGTATGTGTGTGTGTGTATATCTGCTGTCCATCATTGTATGTGTGTGTGTGTATATCTGCTGTCCATCATCATTGTGTGTGTGTGTGTGTGTGTGTGTGTATATCTGCTGTCCATCATTGTGTGTGTGTGTGTGTGTATATATCTGCTGTCCATCATTGTGTGTGTGTGTGTGTGTATATCTGCTGTCCATCATTGTATGTATGTGTGTGTATATCTGCTGTCCATCATTGTATGTATGTGTGTGTATATCTGCTGTCCATCATTGTATGTATGTGTGTGTGTATATCTGCTGTCCATCATTGTGTGTGTGTGTGTATATCTGCTGTCCATCATTGTGTGTGTGTGTATATCTGCTGTCCATCATTGTGTGTATGTGTGTGTATATCTGCTGTCCATCATTGTGTGTATGTGTGTGTATATCTGCTGTCCATCATTGTATGTATGTGTGTGTATATCTGCTGTCCATCATTGTGTGTGTGTGTATATCTGCTGTCCATCATTGTGTGTGTGTGTATATCTGCTGTCCATCATTGTGTGTGTGTGTATATCTGCTGTCCATCATTGTATGTATGTGTGTGTATATCTGCTGTCCATCATTGTATGTATGTGTGTGTATATCTGCTGTCCATCATTGTGTGTGTGTGTATATCTGCTGTCCATCATTGTGTGTGTGTGTATATCTGCTGTCCATCATTGTGTGTGTGTGTATATCTGCTGTCCATCATTGTGTGTGTGTGTGTATATCTGCTGTCCATCATTGTGTGTGTATATCTGCTGTCCATCATTGTGTGTGTGTGTGTGTATATCTGCTGTCCATCATTGTGTGTGTGTGTGTATATCTGCTGTCCATCATTGTGTGTGTGTGTATATCTGCTGTCTATCATTGTGTGTGTGTATATCTGCTGTCCATCATCATTGTGTGTGTGTGTGTGTGTGTGTGTGTGTGTATATCTGCTGTCCATCATTGTGTGTGTGTGTGTGTGTATATATCTGCTGTCCATCATTGTGTGCGTGTGTGTGTATATCTGCTGTCCATCATTGTATGAATGTGTGTGTATATCTGCTGTCCATCATTGTGTGCGTGTGTGTATATCTGCTGTCCATCATTGTGTGCGTGTGTGTGTATATCTGCTGTCCATCATTGTGTGTGTGTATATCTGCTGTTCATCATTGTGTGTGTGTGTGTGTGTGTGTGTGTATATCTGCTGTCCATCATTGTGTGTGTGTGTGTATATCTGCTGTCCATCATTGTATGTATGTGTGTGTATATCTGCTGTCCATCATTGTATGAATGTGTGTGTATATCTGCTGTCCATCATCATTGTGTGTGTGTGTGTGTGTATATCTGCTGTCCATCATCATTGTGTGTGTGTGTGTGTGTGTGTGTATATCTTCTGTCCATCATCATTGTGTGTGTGTGTGTGTGTATATCTGCTGTCCATCATCATTGTGTGTGTGTGTGTGTGTGTGTGTATATCTGCTGTCCATCATCATTGTGTGTGTGTGTGTGTGTATATCTGCTGTCCATCATTGTGTGTGTGTGTGTGTGTGTGTGTGTATATCTGCTGTCCATCATTGTATGTGTGTGTGCGTGTATATCTGCTGTCCATCATCATTGTGTGTGTGTGTGTGTGTGTGTATATCTGCTGTCCATCATTGTGCGTGTGTGTGTATATCTGCTGTCCATCATTGTATGTATGTGTGTGTATATCTGCTGTCCATCATTGTATGTATGTGTGTGTATATCTGCTGTCCATCATTGTATGTGTGTGTATATCTGCTGTCCATCATTGTGTGTGTGTGTATATCTGCTGTTCATCATTGTGTGTGTGTGTGTGTGTATATCTGCTGTCCATCATTGTGTGTGTGTGTATATCTGCTGTTCATCATTGTGTGTGTGTGTATATCTGCTGTCCATCATTGTGTGTGTGTGTGTATATCTGCTGTCCATCATTGTATGTATGTGTGTGTATATCTGCTGTCCATCATTGTATGTATGTGTGTGTATATCTGCTGTCCATTATTGTGTGTGTGTGTGTGTGTGTGTGTGTGTGTGTATATCTGCTGTCCATCATTGTGTGTGTGTGTGTGTATATCTGCTGTCCATCATTGTGTGTGTGTGTGTGTATATCTGCTGTCCATCATTGTGTGTGTGTGTGTGTGTATATCTGCTGTCCATCATTGTGTGTGTGTGTGTGTGTGTGTGTGTGTGTGTGTGTGTGTGTGTGTGTGTATATCTGCTGTCCATCATTGTATGTGTGTGTGTGTATATCTGCTGTCCATCATCATTGTGTGTGTGTGTGTGTGTGTGTGTGTATATCTGCTGTCCATCATTGTGTGTGTGTGTGTGTATATATCTGCTGTCCATCATTGTGTGTGTGTGTGTGTATATCTGCTGTCCATCATTGTATGAATGTGTGTGTATATCTGCTGTCCATCATTGTATGTATGTGTGTGTATATCTGCTGTCCATCATTGTATGTATGTGTGTGTATATCTGCTGTCCATCATTGTGTGTGTGTGTATATCTGCTGTCCATCATTGTGTGTGTGTGTATATCTGCTGTCCATCATTGTGTGTGTGTGTATATCTGCTGTCCATCATTGTGTGTGTGTGTATATCTGCTGTCCATCATTGTGTGTGTGTATATCTGCTGTCCATCATTGTGTGTGTGTGTGTGTATATCTGCTGTCCATCATTGTGTGTGTGTGTGTATATCTGCTGTCCATCATTGTGTGTGTGTGTGTGTATATCTGCTGTCCATCATTGTGTGTGTGTGTGTATATCTGCTGTCTATCATTGTGTGTGTGTATATCTGCTGTCCATCATTGTATGTATGTGTGTGTGTATCTGCTGTCCATCATTGTATGTATGTGTGTGTGTATCTGCTGTCCATCATTGTGTGTATGTGTGTGTGTATCTGCTGTCCATCATTGTATGTATGTGTGTGTGTATCTGCTGTCCATCATTGTATGAATGTGTGTGTATATCTGCTGTCCATCATTGTATGTATGTGTGTGTATATCTGCTGTCCATCATTGTGTGTGTGTGTATATCTGCTGTCCATCATTGTGTGTGTGTGTATATCTGCTGTCCATCATTGTATGTATGTGTGTGTATATCTGCTGTCCATCATTGTGTGTGTGTGTATATCTGCTGTCCATCATTGTGTGTGTATATCTGCTGTCCATCATTGTGTGTATGTGTGTGTATATCTGCTGTCCATCATTGTGTGTGTGTGTATATCTGCTGTCCATCATTGTGTGTGTGTGTATATCTGCTGTCCATCACTGTGTGTGTGTGTATATCTGCTGTCCATCATTGTATGTATGTATGTGTGTGTGTGTGTATATCTGCTGTCCATCATTGTGTGTGTGTGTATGTATATCTGCTGTCCATCATTGTATGTATGTGTGTGTATATCTGCTGTACATCATTGTGTGTGTGTGTGTGTATATCTGCTGTCCATCAATAATTCTCTAATACACGCTGTCAACCAAACTACTATTCAAGCTCTGCATCTCTCTGAGTTGAAATTATTCTCCTGTTCCTAGCCCCTATCTATCTATCTATCTATCTATCTATCTATCTATCTCTCATTGCTTTGTAGTACATATAGGTTACACAAAAAGACACACATTCAGTATGCGCCCATGGAGATCCACACACACAGTAGACACTCTTGCTGACACACGCACACAGTAGACACCCTGGCAGACCCACACGCACAAAGACATACACACGTACAGTAGACGCCCATGCAGACCCACACACACACACAATACAGTAAACGCCCATGCAGACCCACACGCACAAAGACACACAAACACATACACGCGCTCAGACACACATTAAGACACACACACGTACAGTAGACGCCCATGCAGACCCACACACACACGCACAAAGACACAAACACACACTCACACGTACAGTAGACACCCTTGCAGAACAACACACGCACAAAGACACACACACACACAGTACAGTAGACGCCCATGCAGACCGACACACACGGACAAAGACACACGTACAGTAGACGCCCATGCAGACACACACGCACAAAGACACAGACACACACACACACACGTACAGTAGACACCCTTGCAGACCAACACACACGCACAAAGACACACACACACAGTAGACACCCTTGCAGACACACACGCACAAAGACGGACACACACGTACAGTAGACGCCCATGCAGACAGACACACACGGACAAAGACACACGTACAGTAGACGCCCATGCAGACACACACGCACAAAGACACAGACACACACACACACACACGTACAGTAGACACCCTTGCAGACCAACACACACACACACACACACGTACAGTAGACACCCTTGCAGACCAACACACACGCACAAAGACACACACACACACACACACACAGTAGACACCCTTTTAGACACACACGCACAAAGACGGACACACACGTACAGTAGACGCCCATGCAGACCGACACACACGGACAAAGACACACGTACAGTAGACGCCCATGCAGACACACACGCACAAAGACACAGACACACACACACACACACACGTACAGTAGACGCCCATGCAGACACACACGCACAAAGACACAGACACACACACGTACAGTAGACACCCTTGCAGACCAACACACACGCACAAAGACACACACACACACACACAGTAGACACCCTTGCGGAGACACTCGCACAAAGACGGACACACACGTACAGTAGACGCCCATGCAGACCGACACACACGGACAAAGACACACGTACAGTAGACGTCCATGCAGACCCACACACACACAATACAGTAAACGCCCATGCAGACCCACACGCACAGTCACACAAACACATACACGCGCTCAGACACACACATAGACACACACACGTACAGTAGACGCCCATGGAGACCCACACACACGCACAAAGACACACGTACAGTAGATGCCCATGCAGACCCACACACACACGTACAGTAGACACCCTTGCAGACCAACGCACAAAGACACACACACACAAGGACACCCACACACAGTGGACACCCTTGCAGACACACACGCACAAAGACAGACACACACGTACAGTAGATGCCCATGCAGACCAAGACACACATACACACACACACACACACACACACACACGTACTGTAGACGTCCATGCAGACCCACACACAGACACACACACACGTACAGTAGACGCCCATGGAGACCCGCACACACACGCACAAAGACACACGTACAGTAGACGCCCATGCAGATTCACACACACACGCACAAAGACACAAACACACACTCACACTTACAGTAGACACCCTTGCAGAACAACACACACGCACAAAGACACACACACACACAGTACAGTAGACGCCCATGCAGACCGACACACACGGACAAAGACACACGTACAGTAGACGCCCATGCAGACACACACGCACAAAGACACAGACACACACACACACACACACACACACGTACAGTAGACACCCTTGCAGACCAACACACACACACGCACACACACACACAGTAGACACCCTTGCAGACACACACGCACAAAGACGGACACACACGTACAGTAGACGCCCATGCAGACCGACACACACGGACAAAGACACACGTACAGTAGACGCCCATGCAGACGCACAAAGACACAGACACACACACACGTACAGTAAACGCCCATGCAGACCCACACGCACAAAGACACACAAACACATACACGCGCTCAGACACACACATAGACACACACACGCACAAAGACACACATACAGTAGATGCCCATGCAGACCCCCACACACACACGTACAGTAGACACCCTTGCAGACCAACGCACAAAGACACACACACAAGGACACCCACACACAGTGGACACCCTTGCAGACACACACGCACAAAGACAGACACACACACGTACAGTAGATGCCCATGCAGACCAAGACACACACGCACACACACACACACACACACACACACACACACACACACGTACTGTAGACGCCCATGCAGACCCACACACACACACACACACGTACTGTAGACGCCCATGCAGACCCACACACAGACACACACACACACACGTACAGTAGACGCCCATGCAGACCCACACACAGACACACACACACACACACGTACTGTAGACGCCCATGCAGACCCACACACACACACACACACACACACACGTACTGTAGACGCCCATGCAGACCCACACACAGACACACACACACGTACAGTAGACGCCCATGCAGACCCACACACAGACACACACACACGTACAGTAGACGCCCATGCGGACTCACACGCACAAAGACACGCACTAGTAGTAGACACCCTGGCAGACAAACACAGGTGAGATGAAAGTGAGACAGATGTTTCCACGTTAAAGAAGCGGGTAGAAAGGAGGACCGGGACCATCCCACAATGTGTGTGTGTGTGTGTGTGTGTGTGTGTGTGTGTGTGTGTGTGTGTGTTTTTCTAAAACAAAACAAAAAATGCAAAGAAGACCTTTTTTGTTTAGACACAAGAAAAAACAATCTTTAATTGCACTCTGGGGGGTTATAATTGATCCATTGCAGGGTTTCCTTCAGGACTGCAATCTATTTATAGATTGTCACAGCAACATAGGAGGGTAGAACTATAGCAACAATGTGGCTAAGTTGGCAACTACAGCAATATGTCTTCTTATTCTCTGGCGGATGGAGGAGTGATTGCTCTTCTGTTTTGATGAACAATGATACTTTCATCCAACTCACAGCCCGGAGATTGATCTTTTATTTCTCTGAAGCAGATGAAAAGCAGCAAGTCGTTGCTTTTGTATTTCTCAAACACTTTGTGTGTTGTATGGATCTGATCTTTTATTTCTCTGAAGCAGATGAAAAGCAGCAAGTCGTTGCCTTTGTATTTCTCAGAAAACACTTTGTGTGTTGTATGGATCAGATCTTTTATTTTGTTAAATGGCTCAGACCGCATCTGTTTAAAAGAAGATATCGCTTCATGAATACATCTATCTTTTATCTGCCACAATAATTTCGTCAATTTCAATGAATATGCCACAAAATAAAGGCTTGTTTTCAACAACTTTTAACATGAGATTGAAAAAAGGGATTTATTAGATTTACCAATTACAGATCATAATTAATTAATCGCTTGACAGCCCTTCTCATAATGTTAACAAGATACGATATAAATGATGTGGCCGATGATAGACGTTTAATACGATTTTTTATATTGTCTCAATGCATGTTGATTACTCGGGATGGGAATAAATGAGATTTCCCTTTCCATTCTGCTTAACGGTTCTTAAACCGTTCTCTTATCGATTCCTGTTTGTAAAAAAAGAAGGACAAAAAGGAAGATGTGTTTAGTTTAGAACTAACATGACCTCACAAAAGCTACAGTGAGGTCTTAAAGCGGCACACAGCGCAGGAAAAAAACAACTTTTTGACATTTAAATGTAAGAAATAAATATTCTCCTGTAAAATTGAACAAAACAAAAAGTGGAAATTACTCAAGGATGTAACATTTGTATTAACTTTTTTTTTTTTTTAAATAATCTTGTCACCTCCCAAGAAAATATATCGGTGAAAATATTAGAGTGGTTTGTTTGGATGGACAAGATGAAACTGTCACATTACATACAACACAAGTTATGTCAAGCCTTATTTGGTTTCATTTTGATTATAAATAAATAAATACATGGGTTATTGTCAGGTTCAAACACTGATAACATCTATTAAACAGATAAGAAGCAAGGAATTAAACAGAGACAGAATTCAATTTAGCTCATTGAGAAGAAACGTCTGGGCTGTACTCTTTGTGCAGACGAAAGGTCGCACGCCTCTTTTTAAGTCTCACCTTAAAACTCATTTGTATACTCTAGCCTTTAAATAGACTCCCTTTTTAGACCAGTTGATCTGCCGTTTCTTTTCTTTTTCTTCTATGTCCCACTCTCCCGTGTGGAGGGGGTCCGGTCCGATCCGGTGGCCATGTACTGCTCGCCTGTGTATCGGCTGGGGACATCTCTGTGCTGCTGGTCCGCCTACGCTTGGGATGGTTTCCTGCTGGCTCCGCTGTGAACGGGACTCTCGCTGCTGTGTCTTGGATCCTCTTTGGACTGGACTCTCGCGACTGTGTTGTATCCATTGTGGATTGAACTTTCACAGTATCATGTTAGATCCGCTCGACATCCATTGCTTTCCTCCTCTCCAAGGTTCTCATAGTCATCATTGTCACCGACGTCCCGCTGGGTCATTATTGTCACCAATGTCCCACTGGGTGTGAGTTTTCCTTGCCCTTATGTGGGCCTACCGAGGATGTCGTGGTGGTTTGTGCAGCCCTTTGAGACACTAGTGATTTAGGGCTATATAAGTAAACATTGATTGATTGATTGATTGATTTTATTTGGACTTTCCCTGATTTCATGGCAACAGCTGTTTCTAAAGGAAGGGGGGTCATAAACAGCCGTCGTCTTTGATTACAAAACAGTTCAAAGAAAAGGTGCCTGGAGAGGGGTCAAGTCCTGCTTCCTTTCCACTTTGTAGATCTCGGGTCAAGCCAAAATCTTCCTGTGGATCACAATAGCTCAAAGAAACGGACATCTTCATGCCGCTTACTTCCTACACAGTGGAGTGTTCAGTTATTTCCGTATTGGCCCTCTGAATAGGGGTCGTCACTCAGCATGAAAGGAATTACTCGCTGTGCACTTTTTTGCTTGTTTTATTTGGTCCTGTAGCAGTAGTAGCAATAGCAGCAGTAGCAGTAATAACCTAAAAGTAAACATGAACACAACAAAACAATGTATCTGTTTTTGAATCATCATAATGTAAATAATAGACATGAATTAATCAACTGAACCATATTGTTGTCAACCATGATGTGACATATTATCAATCACTGTGATTTTATCCTAACTTATTAATTTTAGCTTTACATTTTATTATCATCATTAATTTGTCATATGTTTTAAATTTGATCAGAATCATTTATAATGTCGCCATGTCACCCGTCAGCGATCCTGTTCTGTCTCCCTGTAATGTTTGTCTAAACTTGAATGGGATTGTGCTGAAAATTTTAATTTTCGTGAAGGAACTCTCCTGACGGAATAAATAAATAAATAAAGTACTATCTAATCTAATGATTCATGGACAAGCATACTAAAAAACCCATAAACAAAGGCGCTCTGTTTGAGCCACACATTACACATTTAAGCAGAACTACATTTAAAGAACTACAAATCCCATCAGCCAAACCAGGAAGTAAAGTGCCGGTATTTTCGAACTCAAGCCAAGAATAAACCAACCATCCATCCATCCATCTTCTTCCGCTTATCCGAGGTCGGGTCGTGGGGGCAACAACCTAAGCAGGGAAACCCAGACTTCCCTTTCCCCAGCCAGTTCGTCCAGCTCTTCCCGGGGGATCCCGAGGCGTTCCCAGGCCAGCCGGGAGACATAGTCTTCCCAACGTGTCCTGGGTCTTCCCCGTGGCCTCCTACCGGTTGGACGTGTCCTAAACACCTCCATAGGGAGGCGTTCGGGTGGCATCCTGACCAGATGCCACCCGAACAGCCTCATCTGGCTCCTCTCCATGTGAAGGAGCAGCGGCTTTACTTTGAGTTCCTCCCGGATGGCAGAGCTTCTCACCCTATCTCTAAGGGAGAACCCGCCACACGGCGGAGGAAACTCATTTTGGCCGCTTGTACCCGTGATCTTATCCTTTCGGTCATGACCCAAAGCTCATGACCATAGGTGAGGATGGGAACGTAGATCAACCGGTAAATTGAGAGCTTTGCCTTCCGGCTCAGCTCTTTCTTCACCACAACGGATCGGTACAACGTCCGCATTACTGAAGACGCCGCCCAGCTCACATTGCACCCGACCTCTATGGCTCCTGCTATGGGTGGTGAGCCCATTGGAGGGGTGACCCACGTTGCCTCTTCGGGCTGTGCCCGGCCGGGCCCCATGGGAACAGGCCCGGCCACCAGGCGCTCGCCATCGTGCCCCACATCCGGGCCTGGCTCCAGAAGGGGGCCCCGGTGACCCGCGTCCGGGCGAGGGAAATCTGGGTCCATGAAGAATAAACCAATGATCACTCAAATTCAGCCGGACACACACACACACACACACAACGTGACAACACTCTAATACAACAGATTTCAATCCGCACATTACAGTGGTTGTACCCTTTTTAATTTAATAATTTTGCCGATATCGTTCAAAAGCTAAAACAGTGCATGTTTTTCTGGCTGCCAAACAGCCAGCCAGCCGCACAAGTGCTGCAGACTTAGCAAACACACAACAAAACAAAAAAGAAAGGAAGCGAGCAAACATCAATCAATCAATCAATCAATGTTTACTTATATAGCCCTAAATCACTAGTGTCTCAAAGGGCTGCACAAACCACCACGACATCCTCGGTAGGCCCACATAAGGGCAAGGAAAACTCACACCCAGTGGGACATCGGTGACAATAATGACCCAGTGGGACGTCGGTGACAATAATGACTATGAGAACCTTGGAGAGGAGGAAAGCAATGGATGTCGAGCGGGTCTAACATGATACTGTGAAAGTTCAATCCACAATGGATCCAACACAGTCGCGAGAGTCCAGTCCAAAGCGGATCCAACACAGCAGCGAGAGTCCCGTTCACAGCGGAGCCAGCAGGAAACCATCCCAAGCGGATTTTAAACAATAGTTCTGTTGATCTAACCAAGAAAAGCGGACATAAAATGATCTTACCAGTGAGGTATGCCGGTGACGAAGCACGCTGTATTTTACCAAACGAACGACACCATTTTTAAAAGCTACCTAAGTAGTCACCTGACAGCGGTAGCCACGCCCATCTTAAAATTCCCAAGCAAGCCCGCCATAAATACATATACACATAATAAATCCAACAGTGGAGTTTTACAAGCCTTTTGATTGGTAAGATCAAAGACAGCTTGTGGCTGCTCGCCGGGAACTCATTGAAACACTGTTTTGTGATAACTTACATATGTCACGGTCTGTGGTCATGTTTTGTGTAGTTCTGTTTGTTTAAAACTCCATTAGTTCCTGTTTCTACACCTGTGCACCTGTCGCTAATCAGAGACTATTATTTAAGCATGTCATTTTCAGTTATGTCTGTCTGGCGACATTGCTCACTTCATGCCATGGTTACTGACTTTCATTGCTTGTTCATAGTTCATGCTGCTCTGCTCACGTCACCGGAAGTGTTTTTGATTATGATCGTATTTCAGTTTATGTGTTGATGTTTTGTGCCTCCGCTGTGAGCTCCTTTTGTTTATCAATCAATCAATGTTTATTTATATAGCCCCAAATCACAAATGTCTCAAAGGACTGCACAAATCATTACGACTACAACATCCTCGGAAGAACCCACAAAAGGGCAAGGAAAACTCACACCCAGTGGCCAGGGAGAATTCACATCCAGTGGGACGCCAGTGACAATGCTGACTATGAGAAACCTTGGAGAGGACCTCAGATGTGGGCAACCCCCCCCCTCTAGGGGACCGAAAGCAATGGATGTCGAGCGGGTCTAACATGATACTGTGAAAGTTCAATCCATAGTGGCTCCAACACAGCCGCGAGAGTTCAGTTCAAGCGGATCCAAGACAGCAGCGAGAGTCCCGTCCACAGGAAACCATCTCAAGCGGATCAGCAGCGTAGAGATGTCCCCAACCGATACAGGCGAGCGGTCCATCCTGGGTCCCGACGAGCGGTCCATCCTGGGTCTCGACTCTGGACAGCCAGTACTTCATCCATGGTCATCGGACCGGACCCCCTCCACAAGGGAGGGGGGGACATAGGAGAAAGAAAAGAAGCGGCAGATCAACTGGTCTAAAAAGGAGGTCTATTTAAAGGCTAGAGTATACAGATGAGTTTTAAGGTGAGACTTAAAACTTTATACCCTTTTGTAGCTTTTGAGTTCAAATTAAATTATGTATTTACCCTCAAGCCATGTCCGGTCCAGTTCGTTTGTATCCCGGGAAAACAATCCACGCAGCAAGCTGCAAAGTAATCCACGTTCTGACAAGATACTGATTGAGATACAATTATACTTGTATAGCGCATTTTCACATTCACCCATTCACACACTAACCACAACCCATCAGAAGCAAGGGTGAAGTGTCTTGTTCAAGGACACAACGGACGTGACTAGGTTGGCGGAAGGTGGGGATCCAACCAGGAACCCTCCGGTTGCTGGCATGCCCACTCTCCCAACCCAATGGCCTACAATTTATGAAAACCTTGAATTAAAAAAAACTCAAATGTGGAGTCTTTCAAAATTATACGCCATGACAATAAAAATGATGATAAATAGCTTGACATGTACAAAACAGGCCAAAAGTTTGGACACACCTTCTCATTCAATGTGTTTTCTTTATTTTCACGACTATTTACATTGTAGATGTAAATGTAGATGCTCTACCGAGGATGTCGTTGTGGTTTGTGCAGCCCTTTGAGACACTGGTGATTTAGGGCTATATAAAACAACATTGGTTGATTGAATAACATGAACATTATTATTTTTAATGATAATAATAACTGTAATGATGGTGATAACAGTAATTCCAACCATCCATCCATTTTCTACCGCGTATTCTCTTAGGCTCCAGTGCCCCCCGTGACCCCGATCTCAGCTACAATTGGTTGGAAGGCGGTGTATACCTTGGACAACCTTTTTGCAAATATCAAAGGAAATTATAATTTCTGGATTAATTTGTCAAAGTATGGTTAATAAATAGGTGAATTGTACAGTTTTTTTAATAAAGGCCAAATTAGAATACTTCTAAATTACAGTTGTAATTCTAGGGAAAATATCATAATAAATAAAGAATTTGGGTTACCATGTGTGAATAATTAAACGCAATGAAGAGGAAAAGGTAAACAAATAACATGAACATCTTTATTGCCAAACAAGCTTTGGAGAGATTTCTAAAATATTAATTTTTGTTTTTGATGACCATTGGCATGAATACGTTTGTTAAGCACTACATATTTATGATGGGTGTATTAAAATTATTTTTTTTAAATATATTACCGGTAAATGTAAATTTTGTCATCAAAATGAATACATAATCTGTTATATGCGACCGTCATACATGCCAAATATGCATTTGTTTATGTGGAGTATTACTCCTTAAAGGTTTTTTTTTGTGAATTTATCATTATTATATATACATAAATTTATGTAGCAGATTGAATACAGAAAGTTAACAAAATTATTAGTTATAGCTGTGGTGCAGTGGAAGAGGCGTGTGCAACCCAAGGGTCCCTGGTTCAATCCCCACCTAGTACCAACCTCCTGGGCAAGATACTTCACCCTTGCTCCTGATGGGTGCTGGTTCGCGCCTTGCATGGCAGCTCCCTCCTTCAGTGTGTGAATGTGGGTGTGAATGGGTAAATGTGGAAGTAGTGTCAAAGCGCTTTGAGTACCTTGAAGCGTTATACAAGTACAACCCATTTATTTATCATTTAGATTGTCACATCAAAACTTACCAAAAAAGGGGAAATAACTGAAAAACACGTTTTTTTTATTGTAGTTTCTTAAAAATATATATTTTTTTCAAGCTGTTTCAAGTTTAATCACAATACCATATAACAATTACAAAAGTAGTGAATATCATCATTCATCATTTAAAGATGTTGGTACGTGAAAGGGTCCTCCAAATAAGCTAGAAGAAGCTTTTGACAGGGGTTCCAGAGGACAGTACATACCGTATTTTCTGCACCCGAAGGTGCACCGGATTATAAGGCGCACCTTCCAGGGTATCCGCGGATCCTTAAAAAGTCTTAAATTCATGTCTCTATAGACAGCGATTTTAAACTAGACAAAATAGTCAATGGCGTTTTAAAATCGTGTTTTTATCACCTTCGTCTTTTAGAAAAGGTTAAACCGTTTTTATCTTTTAACCTTTTTGAACAAGTCGTGCATGCTTTTATTTCAAGTGGCCTGGACTACTGCAATGCACTTTATGCTGGCATTAGCCAAAAAGCTCTCTCGCGGTTGCAGTTAGTCCAGAACGCGGCAGCACGACTTTTAACAGGAAACGCCAGCATATAACCCCAATTCTTCAGAGTTTGCACTGGCTCCCTGTTCATTTTAGAATTGATTTTAAAACATTGCTGTTTGTTTTTAAATCTTTACATGGACTGGTACCTCAATATATCTCGGACCTCATCCAAATTTACATTCCTGCACGCGCTCTGAGGTCCGAGAGCCAGTTCCAGCTCGTGGTGCCCAAGACCAGACATCTCTCAGTTCTGCGTGGGTCCAGCGCCCCCCCCCCCTCCCCCAGCTAGCAACAACTGCCGCTAGCAGCACTGACCTGACACTAATCTTCGGCGGGACAGCAACATTAAAATCCGAGGTGTTATGGCTCTTGCACACTGTGGTGAAACATCAATCCTACACCTCAAATGACGGGATTGGCGATCTTTTTCGTGTGATGTTTCCTTATTCTCAGGTTGCTAATACATTTTCCTGCGGAGAGGATAAAACGTCTCGTCTCGATTACTGTAACGTATTATTTTCGGGTCTCCCCATGTCTAGCATTAAAAGATTACAGTTGGTACAAAATGCGGCTGCTAGACTTTTGACAAGAACAAGAAAGTTTGATCACATTACGCCTGTACTGTATATACCTTTATATACATATATACATACATATATACCTGTACTGGCTCACCTGCACTGGCTTCCTGTGCACTTAAGATGTGACTTTAAGGTTTTACTACTTACGTATAAAATACTACACGGTCTAGCTCCAGCCTATCTTGCCGATTGTATTGTACCATATGTCCCGGCAAGAAATCTGCGTTCAAAAGACTCCAGCTTATTAGTGATTCCTAGAGCTCAAAAAAAGTCTGCGGGCTATAGAGCGTTTTCCGTTCGGGCTCCAGTACTCTGGAATGCCCTCCCGGTAACAGTTCGAGATGCCACCTCAGTAGAAGCATTTAAGTCTCACCTTAAAACTCATTTGTATACTCTAGCCTTTAAATAGACTCCCTTTTTAGACCAGTTGATCTGCTGTTTCTTTTCTTTTTCTTCTATGTCCCACTCTCCCCTGTGGAGGGGGTCCGGTCCGATCCGGTGGCCATGTACTGCTTGCCTGTGTATCGGCTGGGGACATCTCTGCGCTGCTGATCCGCCTCCGCTTGGGATGGTTTCCTGCTGGCTCCGCTGTGAACGGGACTCTCGCTGCTGTGTTGGATCCGCTTTGGACTGGACTCTCGCGACTGTGTTGGATCCATTGTGGATTGAACTTTCACAGTATCATGTTAGACCCGCTCGACATCCATTGCTTTCCTCCTCTCTAAGGTTCTCATAGTCATTATTGTCACCGACGTCCCACTGGGTGTGAGTTTTCCTTGCCCTTATGTGGGCCTACCGAGGATGTCGTGGTGGTTTGTGCAGCCCTTTGAGACACTAGTGATTTAGGGCTATATAAGTAAACATTGATTGATTGATTGATATACGGCGCAGCGCATTATAAGGCGCATAGAATAGATGCTACAGTAGAGGCTGGGGTTACGTTATGCATCCTTTTTAGATGGAGCTGCGCTAAAGGGAATGTCAACAAAACAGTCAGGTCAGACAAACTTTATTAACAGATTACAAACCAGCGTTCTGAAAACTCCGTTCACTCCCAAAATGAATAAACGGCTGTTTTATTATTTACCCCGATTCAATAAATACGTAAAAAAAACAGTCTGATACTGTTACGGTAAATATTAGTGCAATCACAATATAGTAACACTGGAAATAGTGCAAAGCAATAACTCAACGTTGCTCAAAGGATAATGTCCTACAACACACAAACATGTAAAGCTCACTTAATAAAGTTATTCCTCATCCACCAATCCCTCAAATTCTTCTTCTTCAGTGTTCCAATCAAACAGTTGGGCGAATACGACATCCAACATCTCGTCGAAGTCGTCATTAAAGGAGTCAGTGTCGCTGCTGTTAATGTTAAATTATTTCGCTGCTGCTCTATTCCCGTCTTCTACTGTGTGACTGATCGCCTTCAGTAAAAACTCTGCACGCCTCCTGCAGTCGTATATCCCAGCATGCACCGCGTGCTTCTTCTTCTACGAGGGAAAATAAGGTAGACTGCTGATTACCGTAGTCGCGAGACCTCTTGTGGCATGTTTAATTCGCACACTGAAGAAGAAGGATTCCTGGATGAGGAATAACCTAATAAAGTGAGTTTTACATGTTTATTTTTTGTGCTGTGTTGTGTGACATTAACGTTTTGAGCAACGTTGAGTTATTGATATATTGTTATTGCTTTGCACTATTTCGAGACGTCGTTAATGGAGTCCGTGTCGCTGCTGTTGTCCAGCAGTTCAGTGACAATTCCTGCTTTCCTGAAATGATGTCTCTCAATAGGAGCCATTTTGGGGTCTTTACATAAACACACAAATGGAAATGAAGCAGCACGGCCTGGCGCAGTCATATATCCCAGCATGCACCGCACGCTTCTTCTCCTATGGGGGAAAATGAAATCGGCGGCTGCTTACCGTAGTTGTGAGACCTGTTGTGGCTCAATATTGGTCCATATATAAGGCGCACTCAGCTTTTGAGAACATTTTAGGTTTTTAGGTGCGCTTTATAGTGCGGAAAATACGGTACATGGAATGATGAAACATGGTAGCAAGCATAACAACACAAAAAACAACAACGCTATATGATAAACAAGATAATTGTACCCTTTTCAAGCCTTGCATAAATATCTTTGCCAACATGTAAAAAAAAAAAAAAAACTGTGTTTAGTTGTACTGTGCAGGTTTGAAATAAATATTTCAATTCAATTCAATACTAAAGCAACCATACACATACATACAAACATACAAACATATATTCATTCAACCATGCAAAACCCAACAGTAGTCTACTCCACATGAGGCATTAAAGTTAGGTGGTTAATAGGTAAGTTTTCAGTTTCTTTTTGAAGTTGGAGAATAGATACAGCATCTTGAGTAGCAAGCACAACAACAACAAAAAAACGCTAAATGATAAACACAAGATAATAGTACTAAAGCAAGCATACACATACATACATACATACATACAAACATACTCATTCAACCATGCAAAACCCAATAGTAGTCTACCCCACATGAGGCATTAAAGTTAGGTGGTTAATAGGTAAGTTTTCAGTTTCTATTTGAAGTTGGAGAATAGATACAGCATCTTGAGTAGCAAGCACAACAACAACAAAAAAAACGCTAAATGATAAACACAAGATAATAGTACTAAAGCAAGCATACACATACATACATACATACAAACATACAAACATATATTCATTCAACCATGCAAAACCCAACAGTTGTCTACCCCACATGAGGCATTAAAGTTAGGTGGTTAATAGGTAAGTTTTCAGTTTCTATTTGAAGTTGGAGAATAGATACAGCATCTTGAGTAGCAAGCACAACAACAACAACAAACAACGCTAAATGATAAACACAAGATAATAGTACTAAAGCAAGCATACACATACATACATACATACATACATACATACAAACATATATTCATTCAACCATGCAAAACCCAACAGTTGTCTACCCCACATGAGGCATTAAAGTTAGGTGGTTAATAGGTAAGTTTTCAGTTTCTTTTTGAAGTTGGAGAATAGATACAGCATCTTGAGTAGCAAGCACAACAACAACAAAAAAAACGCTAAATGATAAACACAAGATAATAGTACTAAAGCAAGCATACACATACATACATACATACATACAAACATACTCATTCAACCATGCAAAACCCAATAGTAGTCTACCCCACATGAGGCATTAAAGTTAGGTGGTTAATAGGTAAGTTTTCAGTTTCTTTTTGAAGTTGGAGAATAGATACAGTATCTTGAGTAGCAAGCACAACAACAACAAAAAAAACGCTAAATGATAAACACAAGATAATAGTACTAAAGCAAGCATACACATACATACATACATACATACAAACATACTCATTCAACCATGCAAAACCCAATAGTAGTCTACCCCACATGAGGCATTAAAGTTAGGTGGTTAATAGGTAAGTTTTCAGTTTCTTTTTGAAGTTGGAGAATAGATACAGCATCTTGAGTAGCAAGCACAACAACAACAAAAAAAACGCTAAATGATAAACACATGATAATAGTACTAAAGCAAGCATACACATACATACATACATACATACAAACATACAAACATATATTCATTCAACCATGCAAAACCCAACAGTAGTCTACCCCACATGAGGCATTAAAGTTAGGTGGTTAATAGGTAAGTTTTCAGTTTCTTTTTGAAGTTGGAGAATAGATACAGCATCTTGAGTAGCAAGCACAACAACAACAAAAAACAACGCTAAATGATAAACACAAGATAATAGTACTAAAGCAAGCATACACATACATACATACAAACATACAAACATATATTCATTCAACCATGCAAAACCCAACAGTAGTCTACCCCACATGAGGCATTAAAGTTAGGTGGTTAATAGGTAAGTTTTCAGTTTCTATTTGAAGTTGGAGAATAGATACAGCATCTTGAGTAGCAAGCACAACAACAACAAAAAACAACGCTAAATGATAAACACAAGATAATAGTACTAAAGCAAGCATACACATACATACATACATACATACATACATACAAACATACTCATTCAACCATGCAAAACCCAATAGTAGTCTACCCCACATGAGGCATTAAAGTTAGGTGGTTAATAGGTAAGTTTTCAGTTTCTTTTTGAAGTTGGAGAATAGATACAGCATCTTGAGTAGCAAGCACAACAACAACAAAAAAAACGCTAAATGATAAACACAAGATAATAGTACTAAAGCAAGCATACACATACATACATACATACATACATACAAACCTATTCATTCAACCATGCAAAACCCAACAGTTGTCTACCCCACATGAGGCATTAAAGTTAGGTGGTTAATAGGTAAGTTTTCAGTTTCTTTTTGAAGTTGGAGAATAGATACAGCATCTTGAGTAGCAAGCACAACAACAACAAAAAACAACGCTAAATGATAAACACAAGATAATAGTACTAAAGCAAGCATACACATACATACATACAAACATACAAACATATATTCATTCAACCATGCAAAACCCAACAGTAGTCTACCCCACATGAGGCATTAAAGTTAGGTGGTTAATAGGTAAGTTTTCAGTTTCTATTTGAAGTTGGAGAATAGATACAGCATCTTGAGTAGCAAGCACAACAACAACAAAAAACAACGCTAAATGATAAACACAAGATAATAGTACTAAAGCAAGCATACACATACATACATACATACATACATACATACAAACATACTCATTCAACCATGCAAAACCCAATAGTAGTCTACCCCACATGAGGCATTAAAGTTAGGTGGTTAATAGGTAAGTTTTCAGTTTCTTTTTGAAGTTGGAGAATAGATACAGCATCTTGAGTAGCAAGCACAACAACAACAAAAAAAACGCTAAATGATAAACACAAGATAATAGTACTAAAGCAAGCATACACATACATACATACATACATACATACAAACCTATTCATTCAACCATGCAAAACCCAACAGTTGTCTACCCCACATGAGGCATTAAAGTTAGGTGGTTAATAGGTAAGTTTTCAGTTTGTATTTGAAGTTGGAGAATAGATACAGCATCTTGAGGCTTTCATTAAGCCGGTTCCAAATCTTTGGTCCCCTGCATACAACACTGTGAACAGTACAAGCCAGTAAACGATGTTTACCTGATATCAGATCTAAGTTACGAGTGTTGTGGCCATGCTGGGGATGGCAGATAGGAACCAAGCTATAGAGCCTAAGATTCAGCCTGTAAATGACTTGATAGGTTCAACAAGCATTTTGATAAATATTGAACTCTGTCAGTCTTAAGAGATGATAATTATGGAATAGATGTGGAGTGGGGGCATTAAACTTGGACCATGAAAGGGCCCGTATGATTTTCTTTTGCATGGACTGTAATTTGTGAAGGTAGGTAGGGAAGGTGTTCCACCAGATGATATTACAGTAGTTTAGATGTGGTTCAAAGAGAGTTTATCCTTCAAGCATTCATTTGCTTTAATTACTGCTCTGCACACTCTTGGCATTCTCTCCATGAGCTTCAAGAGGTAGTCCCCGGCAATGGTTTTCACTTCACTGATGTGCTTGAAACTCATCCAGAGAATGCCAAGAGTTTGCAAAGCACCAATCAGAGCAAAGGGTGGCTATTTTGAAGAAACTAGACTATAAAACATGTTTTCAGTTATTTTTTGTGAAGTACATAACTCCACATGTGTTCATTCGTAGTTTTGATGTGACAATGTACATAGTCACGAAAATAAAGAAAACACATTCAATCAATCAATCAATGTTTACTTATATAGCCCTAAATCACTAGTGTCTCAAAGGGCTGCACGAACCACTACGACATCCTCGGTAGGCCCACATAAGGGCAAGGAAAACTCACACCCAGTGGGACATCGGTGACAATAATGACCCAGTGGGACGTCGGTGACAATGATGACTATGAGAACATGATACTGTGATACTGATGATACTGATGACTATGAGAACATGATACTGTGAAAGATCAATCCATAATGGATCCAACACAGTCGCGAGAGTCCAGTCCAAAGCGGATCCAACACAGCAGCGAGAGTCCCGTTCACAGCGGAGCCAGCAGGAAACCATCCCAAGCGGAGGCTGATCAGCAGCGCAGAGATGTCCCCAGCCGATACACAGGCGAGCAGTACATGGCCACCGGATCGGACCGGACTCCCTCCACAAAGGAGAGTGGGACATAGAAGAAAAAGAAAAGAAACGGCAGATCAACTGGTCTAAAAAGGGAGTCTATTTAAAGGCTAGAGTATACAAATGAGTTTTAAGGTGAGACTTAAATGCTTCTACTGAGGTAGCATCTCGAACTGTTACCGGGAGGGCATTCCAGAGTACTGGAGCCCGAAATGAAAAAGCTCTACAGCCTGCAGACTTTTTTTGGGCTTTGAACGCAGATTTCTTGCCGGGACATATGGTACAATACAATCGGCAAGATAGGATGGAGCTAGACCGTGTAGTATTTTATACGTAAGTAGTAAAACCTTAAAGTCACATCTTAAGTGCACAGGAAGCCAGTACAGGTGAGCCAGTACAGGCGTAATGTGATCGAACTTTCTTGTTCTTGTCAAAAGTCTAGCAGCCGCATTTTGTACCAACTGTAATCTTTTAATGCTAGACATGGGGAGACCCCAAAATAATACGTTACAGTAGTCGAGGCGAGACGTAACAAACGCATGGATAATGATCTCAGCGTCTTTAGTGGACAAAATGGAGCGAATTTTAGCGATATTGCGGAGATGAAAGAAGGCCGTTTTAGTAACGCTTTTAATGTGTGCCTCAAAGGAGAGAGTTGGGTCGAAGGTAATACCCAGATTCTTTACCGTGTCGCCTTGTTTAATTGTTTGGTTGTTGAAGGTGTGTCCAAATTTTGGGGGTTTTGGCTCCATCCAAAAAGTTCATTCGTTGAAAAGTTAGTAAATACATGGGTTTGGTAAAGTGAGGTGAAACTGTACATGGCAATGTCAATTTTATCGCCCATCCCTCTCCTGTACTTGTGGCCCCCGAGGGCCTGATCTAGTGCGCTTCTTCTACATGACGAAACAAACAATTAGGCTGGATGGTGTCAGGAGAAGCACCAAGGGAAGCGGGGGAAGTTGTTGTCCTCGTCAAACGCTTCACACATGACAAGCGTCCCCTCGGTCTCAGTCCAATTAGAAACCGCAGTGGGGAAATAAAAAAAATAAAAAATAAGAATAGGACTTTTGGACCTTGTCCTGCTTTGTTTGCAATTAGGCACATGTTGAAACTAAACACCTATTAAAGTTCCACATAGACCAGGGCACTCCTGGTCAACCGTGTCCGCAGATCTTGACCTTTGCTGGCCTCGTTCATGTTCCACCGCTAAATGTCACCGAATGTCACATCAAGCGGCCATGTCGGCGACACACGTGTGAAATATGATTCAAACGCACCGGGGGCCTTGACACCGTGTCACTTACGGTTGCCTGGGCAACCGGCCTGACTGCCCTCGGCAACACCGGCAGCAAAACAGCACCTCGGAGCAAAACAGGGGAAAAAAAAAGTGTGTGTTTAGTTTGGCAAAAAGAGCGATGTGTTTCTTTTTTTTAATAATACAGTATTAGCTTTCACTGTTATGCTGATGACACCCAACTCTACATGCCCCTAAAGCTGACCAACACGCCGGACTGTAGTCATTTGGAAGCGTGTCTTAATGAAATTAAACAATGGATGTCCGCTAACTTTTTGCAACTTAATGCCAAAAAAACGGAAATGCTGATTATCGGTCCTGCTAGACACCGACCTCTATTTAATAATACAACTTTAACATTTGACAACCAAATAATAAAACAAGGTGACTCTGTAAAAAATCTGGGTATTATCTTCGACCCAACTCTCTCCTTTGAGTCACACATTAAAAGCGTTACTAAAACGGCCTTCTTTCATCTCCGTAGTATCGCTAAAATTCGCTCCATTTTGTCCACTAAAGACGCCGAGATCATTATCCATGCATTTGTTACGTCTCGTCCCGATTACTGTAACGTATTATTTTCGGGTTTCCCCATGTCTAGCATTAAAAGATTACAGTTGGTACAAAATAGGGCTGCTAGACTTTTGACAAGAACAAGAAAGTTTGATCATATTACGCCTGTACTGGCTACACAGTCTAGCTCCAGCCTATCTTGCCGATTGTATTGTACCGTATGTCCCGGCAAGAAATCTGCGTTCAAAAGACTCCGGCTTATTAGTGATTCCTAGAGCCCAAAAAAAGTCTGCGGGCTATAGAGCGTTTTCCGTTCGGGCTCCAGTACTCTGGAATGCCCTCCCGGTAACAGTTCGAGATGCTACCTCAGTAGAAGCATTTAAGTCTCACCTTAAAACTCATCTGTATACTCTAGCCTTTAAATAGACCTCCTTTTTAGACCAGTTGATCTGCCGCTTCTTTTCTTTCTCCTATGTCCCCCCCCTCCCTTGTGGAGGGGGTCCGGTCCGATGACCATGGATGAAGTACTGGCTGTCCAGAGTCGAGACCCAGGATGGACTGCTCGTCGGGACCCAGGATGGACCGCTCGCCTGTATCGGTTGGGGACATCTCTACGCTGCTGATCCGCTTGAGATGGTTTCCTGTGAACGGGACTCTCGCTGCTGTCTTGGATCCGCTTGAACTGAACTCTCACGGCTGTGTTGGAGCCACTATGGATTGAACTTTCACAGTATCATGTTAGACCCGCTCGACATCCATTGCTTTCGGTCCCCTAGAGGGGGGGGGGTTGCCCACATCTGAGGTCCTCTCCAAGGTTTCTCATAGTCAGCATTGTCACTGGCGTCCCACTGGATGTGAATTCTCCCTGCCCACTGGGTGTGAGTTTTCCTTGCCCTTTTGTGGGTTCTTCCGAGGATGTTGTAGTCGTAATGATTTGTGCAGTCCTTTGAGACATTTGTGATTTGGGGCTATATAAATAAACATTGATTGATTGATTGATTTGATTTTTTAATAATATATTTTATTGAATTTTACAGTTAAAATGACATTTCACAATTATACTTTACTCACGCCAAGCCTTCATGCAGGCACACATCCACTTGTGCACACTTGAGGAGAGAGGTGCACTTCAACTTTAACAACTCAAGGTTTACAGTATAGACATTATTAGAAAAAAAATACCCAGATATTGTGTATATATTAGGGCTGGGCAACGATTAAAAATTTTAATCGAAGTTAATCGCACTTTTTCTCCGATTAATCGCGATTAACTGCATTGTATACGCAAAGCCCAATAATGAATTCAAAAGTAGTGTGTAGTGCACCTTTATTGGAATATTCTCCCACATGAACAAAAGCGCCAAAACATTTGTTGTGCAAACACAATTTAAATCAGTCCTTGTTAAACAGTAGCAGTTAAATAACATATTTTATGAAAATCAACTCAAAAAATGTAAATACAAACATTTAAGCTTATTTCCACTGCCAGGGTATTTAAGTGATCCTGTTTGTTATGGAAAATAAATATAATCTACATACAAATCTCTGAGCCACAATCATAACATCTGAACAGGCAATTTCTGAGGTAACAGCAGGAACATTTTTTTTTTTATCAGGGATCTTATGTTTAAAAAAACTATATTATAGGTAGTTGGCTGTGTTAGGGAATTTTTGATCAAATTATCCGTAGTAGCAATATTAATAATGTGTTTATTCTGCGTAGTGCACTTAAAATAATTATGACCATATCTAGGATTTGAAATGATGGGAATTTTCCGATTGTTTGCTTGGTGCTTTGATAAACTGAACGCATCATATACATGGTACTATATTGTGATGTTATGAGCCAGGGAATAAAAGAACTACCCTACCCAGCATGCAACAGGAGTGACCAGCATGCGCGGTAGCCCGGTATAGGTTGTGTGTCGCCATGACGGCATCTTGTATGTTGTGATATGCACGCTCTGAAAGTAAAAGTTAAGAACTCAGCCAACACTCCTGGTCTGCATTATTCATAAATAGACAGACAACACATATACTCCGCTGCTTCACAGGCCGCTGGATGTAGCCGGCAAAGTATTCCCATGCTAGCTAGCAGGTCTAGCAAGCACGCGTCATTCAGTCCAAAACGGCCCGATCTATCCACATTCAGAATTGTCTGGCGGTCGTAAGTGATCCCGGAGTGACCACGCTGTAAGCCAGCCATGAAATTTGCAGAATTGTCCGGTATTTTGCCAAATGTTCCATCTTTACCAAGAGCTCCTCCACGCCAAACACACATTATTGTGTGTTCCACTTCTTCTTCCTCCAAACACGAGGAGTTGAGTTTATACCAAAATGGATACATGGATGATACAGCAGAGGATTGGGAGAATGTCATGTGGTCAGATGAAACCAAAATAGAACTTTTTTTGGTATAAACTCAACTCGTCGTGTTTGGAGGAAGAATACTGAGTTGCATCCCAAGAACACCACACCTACTGTGAAGCATGGGGGTGGAAACATCATGCTTTGGGGCTGTTTTTCTGCTAAGGGGACAGGACGATTGATCCGTGTTAAGGAAAGAATGAATGGGGCCATGTATCGTGAGATTTTGAGCCAAAACCTCCTTCCATCAGTGAGAGCTTTGAATGCTTGACCAAATACTTAATTTCCACCATAATTTACAAAAAAATTCTTTAAAATTTCCTAAAATGTGAATTCCTGGATTTTTTTTCACATTCTGTCTCTCACCGTTGAAGTGTACCTATGATGAAAATGACAGACCTCCGTCATCCTTTTAAGTGGGAGAACTTGCACAATCGCTGGCTGACTAAATACTTTTTTGCCCCACTGCAAATCAACCATTCATAAATACACATCAGTAGGCTAAATGAACCTTTTCAACAGACGAGTTTTTACTGTGAACTGAGTTTCATTTTATCATGAGTTCTGCTGGTGGTGTGTCTCCGCATTTTTTCCACGCAAAAATGTGCCTCGGCTCCAAAAAGGTTGAAAAACAGCGAATTAGAGCACGGCGGCGGCGGCGAGCGCTGCAAGGGGCGGGCGTTTAAGCACTCGATAACAAAGTCATCTGATGCGAGGCGATTACGCCGGGGGAGCGGCGAGGTAAATAAGAGTGTTTGCTGTGTATTTACACGTCTTAAGAAGCAAAGACTGGGCATTAGAAGCGCTAATTGAAAGGCCGTCCCTATTCACACGCCTGCATTGAATCCCAAGAAGATGGAAAGGCACCCCCCCCGCCCACCGAAACATGTTTATTTATACAGATAGACACTCGGATACTGGGGGATAAAAAAATAAATACAAAAAATCCTGAGGTCTATTCACAGTCCGGTCAGGCTGGCGCTCAATGAGACCTTCAGATGTGTTCAGGCTCCGCCAGGACCAGTGGGGAATATCAAGTGCTCATGAAACACTCTTTGATTGACAGCGTTTTCTTCCATCGCTTGGCTTGGCGCTCCAAACCGGGAGGAGACGCGAACCAAAGAAGGTTTTTTGAAAAGCTATAGAAGTCACTTGTCTCTTTGTCGGCGTCCACTAAAGTCCACCCTTCCCCTGAAGCCACTCCATCCCAGGCCCCGGGAGGAGGAGCGGCGTGCACAGCTTGGCCGGGTTGCTGTGCGGCGGTCAATGCCAGCGAGGAACCGCGCTTAGAAGCCGTCCTGCAGGAAGTCTCTGTGGCGTTGAGCCTTCCAAACCAAAAAAGTAACACAGCCCCGCGGGGACTTGGTGGACGCCAGCACATAGACACGTCCCGGCTCCTGTTTATTATGGGATGCACGTGCTCTGGATGTGCACAGGCATCTTTGCCTATTTATGGTTCAGATGATAAGCAGTGGAACATAAATAGCTAAGGACAGAATAGACAGCAGGAAAGTGATTCTTACCACAACTCATGATCACATTCTTGGGGTGAAGATTCAATTCAGAATAAATTTTGGAGTTTCAACACGATTTTTGACTCAAACCGATTCTTGCAATTTTTATTATTTGGCGTGAGATGTTAATACAGTGGAACCTCGATTTACAAATCCCCTCTGACGTGAGAAATTAGGCCGCCATCTTGAAGTGGTGATGAGGAGCCAGCGAGCAGCCTAAACTGACAGTTGACAGGTAGAAAACAAAGTTGACAGGTAGAAAACCAAGATACTAAACTGACAGTTGACGGGTAAAAAACAAAGATGCTAAACTGACATTTGACAGGTAGAAAACAAAGATGCTAAACTGACAGTTGACAGGTAAAAAACAAAGATGCTAAACTGACAGTGGACAGGTAAAAAACAAAGTTGACAGGTAGAAAACCAAGATACTAAACTGACAGTTGACGGGTAAAAAACAAAGATGCTAAACTGACATTTGACAGGTAAAAAACAAAGATGCTAAACTGACATTTGACAGGTAGAAAACAAAGATGCTAAACTGACAGTTGACAGGTAAAAAACAAAGATGCTAAACTGACAGTGGATAGGTAAAAAACAAAGATGCTAAACTGACAGTTGACAGGTAGAAAACAAAGATGCCAAACTGACACTTGACAGGTAAAAAACAAAAGTGCTAAACTGACAGTTGACAGGTAGAAAACAAAGATGCCAAACTGACAGTTGACAGGTAGAAAATAAAGATGCTAAACTGTGACAGTTGACAGGTAGAAAACAAAGATGCTAAACTGACAGTGGACAGGTAGAAAACAAAGATGCTAAACTGACAGTTGACAGGTGGAAAACAAAGATGCTAAACTGACAGTTGACAGGTAAAAAAACAAAGATGCCAAACTGACACTTTACAGGTAGAAAACAAAGATGCTAAACTGACAGTTGACAGGTAGAAAACAAAGATGCTAAACTGACAGTGGACAGGTAGAAAACAAAGATGCTAAACTGACAGTTGACAGGTAGAAAACAAAGATGCCAAACTGACACTTGACAGGTAAAAAACAAAAGTGCTAAACTGACAGTTGACAGGTAGAAAACAAAGATGCCAAACTGACAGTTGACAGGTAGAAAATAAAGATGCTAAACTGACAGTTGACAGGTAGAAAACAAAGATGCTAAACTGACAGTGGACAGGTAGAAAACAAAGATGCTAAACTGACAGTGGACAGGTGGAAATAAAGATGCCAAACTGACACTTGACAGGTAGAAAACAAAGATGCCAAACTGACACTTAACAGGTAAAAAAACATAAGTGCTAAACTGACAGTTGACAGGTAAAAAAACAAAAGTGCTAAACTGACAGTTGACAGGTAGAAAACAAAGATGCTAAACTGACAGTTGACAGGTAGAAAACAAAGATGCTAAACTGACAGTTGACAGGTAAAAAACAAAGATGCTAAACCGACAGTGGACAGGTAGAAAACAAAGATGCTAAACTGACAGTGGACAGGTAAAAAACAAAGATCCTAAACTGGCAGTGGATAGGCAGAAAAAAAAGATGCTAAACTGTTGACATGTAGAAAACAAAGATGCTAAAGTGACAGTGGACAGGTAAAAAAACAAAGATGCCAAACTGACAGGTAAAAAACAAAGATGCCAAACTGACAGTTGACAGGTAGAAAACAAAAGTGCTAAACTGACAGTTGACAGGTAGAAAACAAAGATGCTAAACTGACAGTTGACAGGTAGAAAACAAAGATGCTAAACTGACAGTGGACAGGTAGAAAAAAAGATGCTAAACTGACAGTGGACAGGTAAAAAACAAAGATCCTAAACTGGCAGTGGACAGGCAGAAAACAAAGATGCTAGACTGTTGACAGGTAGAAAACAAAGACGCTAAACTGACAGTTGACAGGTAGAAAACAAAGATGCTAAACTGACAGTTGACAGGTAGAAAACAAAGATGCTAAACTGACAGTTGACAGGTAGAAAACAAAGATGCTAAACTGACAGTTGACAGGTAGAAAACAAAGATGCTAAACTGACAGTGGACAAGCAGAAAACAAAGATGCTAAACTGTTGACAGGTAAAAAACAAAGATGCTAAACTGACAATTGACAGGTAGAAAACAAAGATGCTAAACCGACAGTGGACAGGTAGAAAACAAAGATGCTAAACTGACAGTTGACAGGTAGAAAACAAAGATGCTAAACTGACGGTTGACAGGTAAAAAACAAAGATGCTAAACTGACAGTTGACAGGTAAAAAACAAAGATGCTAAACCAACAGTGAACAGGTAGAACACAAAAATGCTAAACTGACAGTGGACAGGTAAAAAACAAAGATGCTAAACCGGCAGTGGACAGGCAGAAAACAAAGATGCTAAACTGTTGACAGGTAGTAAACAAAGACACTAAACTGACAGTTGACAGGTAGAAAACAAAGATGCCAAACTGACACTTGACAAGTAAAAAACAAAAGTGCTAAAGGGACAGTTGACAGGTAGGAAACAAAGATGCTAAACTGACAGTTGACAGGTAGAAAACAAAGATGCTAAACTGACAGTTGACAGGTAGAAAACAAAGATGCTAAACTGACAGTTGACAGGTAGAAAACAGACGCTAAACTGACAGTTGACAGGTAAAAAACAAAGATGCTAAACTGACAGTTGACAGGTAGAAACAAAGATTCGAAACTGACAGGTGACAGGTAGAAAACAAAGATGCTAAACTGACAGTTGACAGGTAAAAAAAAAGATGCTAAACTAACTGACAGGTAGAAAACAGACGATAAACTGACAGTTGACAGGTAAAAAACAAAGATGCTAAACTGACAGTTGACAGGTAGAAAACAAGGATGCTAAACTAACAGTTGACCGGTAGAAAACAAAAGTGCTAAAGTGACAGTTGACAGGTTTTTCTGCTCAAATGAGCGGACTGTCGAAAATACACCTAAAACAAAATACACCAGCCGCCCCTGATTATGTATGCATTCTCATTTCAGGCAAACTATAAGACAATACTTTATTAACAATATAATTTTAACCAGGAATAAGTCTTCAAGTAACAATATTCAAATACAAACATTGTTGGGTAAGACATAATTTGGTTTTATTCTTAATCCAGTGAAACAGATTGGTGGTTTTAGCTGATATAAAGACGTTCAGGTGTTTATATTTGTTTATGTTTAAGTATTTGCTATTATGTTGGATCCACTATGGACTGGACTCTCACACTCTTATGTTAGATCCATTATGGACTGGACTCACTATTATGTTAGATCCACTATGGACTGGACTCTCACTATTATGTTACATCCACTATGGACTGGACTCTCACTATTATGTTAGATCCACTCTGGACTGGACTCTCACTATTATGTTAGATCCACTATGGACTGGACCCTCACACTATTATGTTAGATCCACTATGGACTGGACTCTCACACTATTATGTTAGATCCACTATGGACTGGACTCTCACTATTTTGTTAGATCCACTATGGACTGGACTTTCACTATTATGTTGGATCCACTATGGACTGGACTTTCACTATTATGTTAGATCCACTATGGACTGGACTCACACTATTATGTTAGATCCACTATGGACTGGACTCTCACACTATTATGTTAGATCCACTATGGACTGGACTCTCACACTATTATGTTAGATCCACTATGGACTGGACTCTCACACTATTATGTTAGATCCACTATGGACTGGACTTTCACTATTATGTTAGATCCACTCTGGACTGGACTCTCACTATTATGTTAGATCCACTATGGACTGGACCCTCACACTATTATGTTAGATCCACTATGGACTGGACTCTCACTATTATGTTAGATCCACTATGGACTGGACCCTCACACTATTATGTTAGATCCACTATGGACTGGACCCTCACACTATTATGTTAGATCCACTATGGACTGGACTCTCACACTATTATGTTAGATCCACTATGGACTGGACTCTCACACTATTATGTTAGGTCCACTATGGACTGGACTCTCACACTATTATGTTAAATCCACTATGGACTGGACTCTCACACTATTATGTTAGATCCACTATGGACTGGACTCTCACACTATTATGTTAGATCCACTATGGACTGGACTTTCACTATTATGTTGGATCCACTATGGACTGGACTTTCACTATTATGTTAGATCCACTATGGACTGGACTTGCACTATTATGTTAGATCCACTATGGACTGGACCCTCACACTATTATGTTAGATCCACTATGGACTGGACCCTCACACTATTATGTTAGATCCACTATGGACTGGACTCTCACACTATTATGTTAGATCCACTATGGACTGGACTTTCACTATTATGTTGGATCCACTATGGACTGGACTCACACTATTATGTTGGATCCACTATGGAATAGACTCTCACACTATTATGTTAGATCCACTATGGACTGGACTTTCACTATTATGTTGGATCCACTATGGACTGGACTCTCACACTATTATGTTAGATCCACTATGGACTGGACTCTCACACTATTATGTTAGATCCACTATGGACTGGACTTTCACTATTATGTTATATCCACTATGGACTGGACTCTCACTATTATGTTAGATCCACTATGGACTGGACTCTCACACTATTATGTTGGATCCACTATGGAATAGACTCTCACACTATTATGTTAGATCCACTATGGACTGGACTTTCACTATTATGTTGGATCCACTATGGACTGGACTTTCACTATTATGTTAGATCCACTATGGACTGGACTCTCACTATTATGTTAGATCCACTATGGACTGGACTCTCACACTATTATGTTAGATCCACTATGGACTGGACTCTCGCACTATTATGTTAGATCCACTATGGACTGGACTCTCACACTATTATGTTAGATCCACTATGGACTGGACTTTCACTATTATGTTAGATCCACTATGGACTGGACTCTCACTATTATGTTAGATCCACTATGGACTGGACTCTCACACTATTATGTTAGATCCACTATGGACTGGACTCTCGCACTATTATGTTAGATCCACTATGGACTGGACTCTCACACTATTATGTTAGATCCACTACTTTCGTGATTTCGTCCTGTATAAATAATCATTGATTGATTGGTTCTTCTTCTTTGTACTTTATAAAAACTTGAAGTGGATCATATTAGTACATTGTTTGATTTATTTGCTTAATCCATTCCATCATTTAATTACACATACTGAAGGTCTTAAGTGTGGTACGTGCTTACAAATGTTTGAAATTCAATTTTTCCTCTAAGATTATATTCATCCTTCTTAACAGTTAATTGTAGTGAATTATATTTATGTAGCGCTTTTCTCTAGGGACTCCAAGCAGTTTTACATATTGAAACCCAATATCTAAGTTACATTTTAAGCAGTGTGGGTCGCACTGAGAGCAGGTGGGTAAAGTGTCTTGACCGAGGACACAACGGGAGTGATTAGTATGGCGGAAGCGGGGATCGACCATGGAACCCTCAAGTTGCTGGCACGTCCACTCCACCAACCGAGCTACACTGCCTCTGTTAACTTACTCAGACCAAGAATAAAAGCATCCAAAGAAATGGACATCTGCATCTTTCAATATCTGCTCTGCAGCTGAGAGATTCCATAAATGGTCGCCTTGCCTGACTCTAAGGTCCGTGCGTGTTGGTAAATGTCAACCCGGGTGCCGCCTGGAAATCACATCCGCCCGTAATTATGAAGAATGGCAGCATTCATTACGGGCTCGTCCATTACGCCATGTTAGCTGGTGTGGTCTCATTCTGGATTCAGGATGCTTTATTATTGTCCAGTCTTAACATGTATAAGACTTATAAGAACTGAAATTACATTTTGGGCACAATCCCACTAGGAACAGACATACATTACAGGGAGACAAGAACAGGACCGCCAACGGATCAGCCACTTAAGGCGCTCCTTAAAAAAGGTGGGAAAAAGGTGATATTGGGGAAGGGGGGAAAAGTAAACAATATCAATCAAAAGCTGGACCCTCGGGAGTTGGGGCCCTGGAGGCCGGCCTGCTGCTATACAGCTCTACTCAGCCATCCATCACCCCGAAGGGAATCAAGCGGTGGTGAAGGCTTTGGGTGGGGGTGGGGTCTGTGTTTGTGTATATGCCCATTGTCTTGGGTGTAGTGGTGTTCTGTTCAAAGGCCTGGGGCCGTTCTGCTTGCAAAGCAAGCAAAGTTTGACTTCCAGGTGTCGTTGAGGAGGGAGGGAGGTCAAAAGCGTCCAGCATTGAGTCCTCGGGGGATGTTTTCAGAAGAGCCTGCTAATGTTGTTGCCGCGTCAAGGCCATTGGAGGGAGTCAAATCGTAGATTAAGATTTTTTTTTTTCCGCGAGCAGACATTACAATGGCTTGTCTGTTCTTTTCTTCCATGCTGGCTATTATATCCAATTTTTCCTTTTCAACAAGCTTTTCCATGATGTGATCCATCTTGCGATTCAGTGCAGAAATCGCCCCAGTCTGTGATCCCACAGCCTGACCCAATCCTTCCATAGCGACGGACAGCCTTTGGGCTCCTTGAGTGGCTGCCATCGTCTTACGAATTTGACGATACACCAGACAAATGCCCAGCCCAATCAGCAGGTGCCCCGCGATCACAATTCCGAATAGCTAGATGTCTTCCACGACCTCGATGGAAAGGACTGAGAGGCACATGATTCGACATTTGAATTGGTATGTCAGATTTAGCCCTGTCTTGGTTTAACTCTTATCTTACTGACAGGGTGCAGTGCGTCTCCCATAACAGTATGACCTCGGACTACGTTAAGGTAACGTGTGGAGTTCCCCAGGGTTCTGTCCTTGGCCCTGCACGCTTCAGCATCTACATGCTGCCGCTGGGTGACATCATACGCAAATACGGTGTTAGCTTTCACTGTTATGCTGATGACACCCAACTCTACATGCCCCGAAAGCTGACCAACACGCCGGATTGTAGTCAGCTGGAGGCGTGTCTTAACTAAATTTAAGCAATGGATGTCCGCTAACTTTTTGCAACTCAACGCCAAAAAAACGGAAATGCTGATTATCGGTCCTGCTGGACACCGACCTCTATTTAATTATACAATTCTAACATTTGACAACCAAACAATTAAACAAGGCGACTCGGTAAAGAATCTGGGTATTATTATGAATAATTTTGATCTCAACTGTATGTATAAAATGTGTATATGATTGTGTTTGCATATATATAGATGTTACAAATAAGAATCGCAATTAATTAAAACATCTATTTTTTTGACACTCCTAGTATTTATTTGGGAAAGCCGTGGTGAAGTTGGGAGATAGGCTGTGCCAGCAACCTTAGGGTTCCTGGTTCAATCCCCAACCTCATCATGTCCACCCTGGTTAGCGCCTTGCATCGCAGCTCCCGCCATCAGTGTGTGAATGTGAAAATAGTTTCAAAGCACTTTGAGTTCCTTAAAAAAGGTTGACAAGTGCTATACAAGTATAACCCACTTACTATTTAGCGTCTACGTTATCTCATTCTATCTGCTTTTTTGTCAAACATACCTTGAGCAGTGTTTCCATATGTTCATGGTCCACTGTTTGGACATTATTTCAAGCTATTTTTATTTTATTTGGGACGGCGTGGCGCAGTGAGAGAGTGGCCGCGAGCAACCCTGATCCCTGGTTCAATCTTCACCTAGTACTAACCTCGTCACGTCCGTTGTGTCCTGAGCAAGACACTTCACCCTTGCTCCTGATGGGTGCTGGTTAGCGCATTGCATGGCAGCTCCCTCCCATCTGTGTGTGAATGTGTGTGTGAATGGGTAAATGTGGAAGTAGTGTCAAAGCGCTTTGAGTACCTTGAAGGTAGAAAAGCGCTATACAAGTACAACCCATTTATCATTTATTATCTTTGACCCAACTCTCTCCTTTGAGTCACACATTAAAAGCGTTACTAAAACGGCCTTCTTTCATCTCCGTAATATCGCTAAAATTCGCTCCATTTTGTCCACTAAAGACGCCGAGATCATTATCCATGCGTTTGTTACGTCTCATCTCGATTACTGTAACATATTATTTTGGGGTCTCCCCATGTCTAGCATTAAAAGATTACAGTTGGTACCAAATGCGGCTGCTAGACTTTTGACAAGAACAAGAAAGTTTGATCACATTACACCTGTACTGTATATACCTTTATATACATATATACATACATATATACCTGTACTGGCTCACCTGCACTGGCTTCCTGTGCACTTAAGATGTGACTTTAAGGTTTTACTACTTACGTATAAAATACTACACGGCCTAGCTCCGTCCTATCTTGCCGATTGTATTGTACCATATGTCCCGGCAAGAAATCTGCGTTCAAAGGACTCCGGCTTATTAGTGATTCCCAAAGCCCAAAAAAAGTCTGCAGGCTATAGAGCGTTTTCCGTTCGGGCTCCAGTACTCATACTTCGAGATGCTACCTCAGTAGAAGCATTTAAGTCTCACCTTAAAACTCATTTGTATACTCTAGAATTTAAATAGACTCCCTTTTTAGACCAGTTGATCTGCCGTTTCTTTTCTTTTTCTTCTATGTCCCACTCTCCTTTGTGGAGGGGGTCCGGTCCGATCCGGTGGCCATGTACTGCTTGCCTGTGTATCGGCTGGGGACATCTCTGCGTGCTGATCCGCCTCCGCTTGGGATGGTTTCCTGCTGGCTCCGCTGTGAACGGGACTCTTGCTGCTGTGTTGGATCCGCTTTGGACTGGACTCTCGCGACTGTGTTGGATCCATTATGGATTGAACTTTCACAGTATCATGTTAGACCCGCTCGACATCCATTGCTTTCCTCCTCTCTAAGGTTCTCATAGTCATCATTGTCACCGACGTCCCACTGGGTGTGAGTTTTCCTTGCCCTTATGTGGGCCTACCGAGGATGTTCGTGTTGTGGTTTGTGCAGCCCTTTGAGACACTAGTGATTTAGGGCTATATAAGTAAACGATTGATTGATTGATTGATTGTCCCAGGAATCTCTCACGTACCCCGCAGCAATGGTTTCATCAGGGCAGCCCCGAACCTCTTTTCCTCATTGAAAAGATTTTGTCAATTGAGTCGACAGTCCAGCTAATCAATTCCATGTCTGATGTTTAGATTTGGAGGACAACGCAAAGAAAGAGGCTTCAAAAAAGTGTAGACAGGACGAGACAAAAAGAGCAAGCAGGGAGAAGACAGGAGGAGAAAGAAATGCGACCACCCTCACCAGAGGCAGGACAGAAAGACAGTTCAATATTGTTGGATCCCATGACTAACAAGACCGAGGCCTGGTTAGACAGACAATGTGTTAAAGATGAGAGTATGGATTATTGATGGTAAAAGATGAGCGATATATGTAGGTAGATTCCAGAAACACGGGGGTCATTATTGTGTGTTCAACTTCTGCACTTTTTATTAGCTGCCGAAGTGACTCGCGCTCAACGTTTACTCAAAGGAGAAAGTTCACTATGAATTATTTATACCTGCGAAGAGGGAGAGGCGGCGGCGAGCGTCTCAAAGGTACGCACGCTGCAGGCACTTTGTTTCGACGCCTGCCACCCGCCATTGATTTAAAGCCCCGCGTCAGCAGCGGCAGCCTCATTTTGGGAAAGCCATCCGTCTCACCTGCTCGCTAACGGCATGCTTAGTCCTGTTTGTGTGTGGCGTCCACCTGACAGCATGCCGGGGAGAACCAAGGCCATACCCAGCAGCCTGAGCTCGTCTATGTCTGCACAGTCCTTGAAATACAAACCCCGTTTCCATATGAGTTGGGAAATTGTGTTAGATGTAAATATAAACAGAATACAATGATTTGTAAATCATTTTCAACCCATATTCAGTTGAATATGCTACAAAGACAACATATTTGATGTTCAAACTGATAAACATTTTTTTTTTTTGCAAATAATCATTAACTTGCAAATTTGATACCAGCAACACGTGACAAAGGAGTTGGGAAAGGTGGCAATAAATACTGATAAAGTGGAGGAATGCTCATCAAACACTTATTTGGAACATCCCACAGGTGTGCAGGCTAATTGGGAACAGGTGGGTGCCATGATTGGGTATAAAATCAGCTTCCATGAAACGCTAAGTAATTCACAAACAAGGAAGGGGCGAGGGTCACCAATTTGTAAGGAAATTTTTGAACAGTTTTAGAACATTTCTCAACGAGCTATTGCAAGGAATTTAGGGATTTTACCATCTACGGTCCGTAAAATCATCAAAAGGTTCAGAGAATCTGGAGACATCACTGCACGTAAGCGATGATATTACGGACATTTGATCCCTCAGGCGGTACTGTATCAAAAACAGACATCAGTGTGTAAAGGATATCACCACTGTCACTAAATACAGTTGGTTGCTACATCTGTAAGTGCAAGTTAAAACTCTACTATGCAAAGCAAAACCCATTTATCAACAACACCAAGGAACGTCGCTGGCTTCGCTGGGCCCGAGCTTACCTAAGATGGACTGATTTAAAGTGGAAAGGTGTTCTGTAGTCTGACGAGTCCACATTTCAAATTATATTTGGAAACTGTGGACGTGGTGTCCTCCGGAACAAAGAGGAAAATAACCATCCGGATTGTTATAGGCGCAAAGTTCAAAAGCCAGCATCTGTGATGGTATGGGGGTATATTAGTGCCCAAGGCATGGGTAACTTACACATCTGTGAAGGCACCATTAATGCTGAAAGGTACATTCAGGTTTTGGAGCAACATATGTTGTCATCCAAGCAACGTTATCATGGACGCCCCTGCTTATTTCAGCAAAACAATGCCAAGCCACGTGTTACAACAGCGTGGTTTCGTAGTAAAAGAGTGCGGGTACTTCCCTGGCCCGCCTGCAGTCCAGACCTGTCTCCCATGGAAAATGTGTGGCGCATTATGTTGCGTAAAATACGACAGCGGAGACTCCGGAATGTTGAACGACAGAAGCTCTACATAAAACAAAAATGAGAAAGAATTCCACTTTCAAAGCTTCAACAATTAGTTTCCTTAGTTCCCAAACGTTTATTGAGTGTTGTTAAAAGAAAAGGTGATGTAACGCAGTGGTGAACATGCCCTTTCCCAACTACTTTGGCACATGTTGCAGCCATGAAATTCTAAGTCAATTATTATTTGCAAAAAAATATAAAGTTTATGAGTTTGAACATCAAATATGTTGTCTTTGTAGCATATTCAACTGAATATGAGTTGAAAAGGATTTGCAAATCATTGTATTCGGTTTATATTTACATCTAACACAATTTCCCAACTCTTATGGAAACGGGGTTTGTACTTAAAATAATCAGCAGTGCAGTAACCCACTTAATGCGAAATGTTTTTCATCATAGATGAATGTGTCTTCTGTGTTTAACACAAACCAGGGCACGTTGAAAATGAAGCTGCACTGGCTTGTAATAATAACAGCTTTGATGTTACCATGGCGACCCACTGGCAACCGCCGTCACCTTAATGAAAGCAGTCGATCTCACGAGAGCAGCGTGTGTCCTCCGCCCTGCAGGGGGCAACAGCGAGGTACAAGTAGAAGATGATGACTTAAATATGGAGGAGCAATAAATCCAACTGATTTGATGCTACCTGTTAAAGGGGAAGTGCGCTTTTTGGGGGGAGGGGGGCGCGGTTGGGAGAGTGGCCGTGCCAGCAACTTGAGGGTTCCTGGTTCAATCCCCACCTTCTACCAACCTTGTTGTGTCCTTGAGCAAGACACTTCACCCTTGCTGCTGATGGGTGGTGGTTAGGGCCTTGCATGGCAGCTCCCGCCACCAGTGAGTGAATGTGTGTGTGTGTGAATGGGTGAATGTGGAAACTATGTCATAGCGCCTTGAAGGTAGAAAAGCATTATACAAGTATAAACCATTTTACCATTATTATTATTTTTTTTTAATGTTGCCAATCAACCGGTAGGAGGCCACGGGGAAAACCCAGGACACGTTGGGAAGACTATGTCTCCCGGCTGGCCTGGGAACGCCTCGGGATCCCCCGGGAAGAGCTAGACGAAGTGGCTGGGGAGAGGGAAGTCTGGGTTTCCCTGCTTAGGCTGTTGCCCCCGCGACCCGACCTCTGATAAGCGGAAGAAGATGGATGGATGGATGAATCATTCACAAACCTTGTGTAAGTCATGAACATCCATCCATCCATTTTTCTAACGCTTGTCCCCTTTAGGGTGGCGGGGAGTACTGGAGCCTATCTCAGCTGCATTCGGGCGGAAGTCAGAGTACACCCTGGACAAGTCGCCACCTCATGTAAGACATGAACACATGCATTTTTATTTTTCTAATGCATTTTAACTCGTTAAAAACACAATCAAAAGTTTGCTTGCATTTAAGCTTATTGGAGACGTAACAAACGCATGGATAATGATCTCGGCGTCTTTAGTGGACGAAATGGAGCGAATTTTTGCGATATTACGGAAATGAAAGAAGGCCGTTTTAGTAACGGTTTTAATATATGATTCAAAGGAGAGAGTTGGGTCGAAGATAATATCCAGATTTTTTTACCGAGTCACCTTGTTTTATTATTTGGTTGTCAAATGTTAAAGTTGTATTATTAAATAGAGGTCTGTGTCTAGCAGGACCGATAATCAGTATTTCCGTTTTTTTGGCGTTAAGTTGCAAAAAGTCAGCGGACATCCATTGTTTAATTTCATTAAGACACGCTTCCAGCTGACTACAATCCGGCGTGTTGGTCAGCTTTAGGGGCATGTAGAGTTGGGTGTCATCAGCATAACAGTGAAAGCTAATACCGTATTTGCGTATGACGTCACCCAAATGATGAAATATTAACATTGCAACACATGCCAATACGGCCGGTTTAGTTTACTAAATTGCAATTGTAAATTTCCCGCGGAGTTTCTTGTTGAAAACGTCGTGGAATGATGACGCATGCGCGTGACATCACGGACTGTAGAGGACATAGCGCAGCACAATTTACGGCTAAAAGTCTTTTTTCATGGCGCAATTACACAGTATTCTGGACATCTGTGTTGCTGAATCTTTTGCAATTTCTTCAATTAAAAATGGAGAAGTCAAAGTTGAAAGATGGAGGTGGGAAGCTTTAGCCTTTAGCAACACAAACACACAGTGTTGTTTAAAATTCCCGTCCTGAAGCTTTACTATGGAACTTTCACAGTATCATGTTAGACCCGCTCGACATCCATTGCTTTTGGTCCCCTAGAGGGGGGGGGTTGCCCACATCTGAGGTCCTCTCCAAGGTTTCTCATAGTCAGCATTGTCACTGGCGTCCCACTGGATGTGAATTCTCCCTGCCCACTGGGTGTGAGTTTTCCTTGCCCTTTTGTGGGTTCTTCCGAGGATGTTGTAGTCGTAATGATTTGTGCAGTCCTTTGAGACATTTGTGATTTGGGGCTATATAAATAAACATTGATTGATTGATTGATTGATTGATCAGAGCGGTCAAGTGAACATAGTTCCCGACCACTTGTCAACCGGCAGGTTTCGGTGAGAAAATTGTGGTAAAAAGTCGTCTCTTACCGAAGATCAGCGGAGCTTGCGCCGTCCATACAGCTGCCGTCGACTTCCCTCAGACACTGGCCTCCAGACACCCGTGGACACACCCCTCCGACTATCAGGTACTATTTAACTCACTAAAAGACTAGCAACACAATAGAAAGATAAGAGATTTCCCTGAATTACTCTAGTAAATGTGTCTAAAAACATTTGAATCTGTCCCCATCGCCTTTTTTTTTTTTAACTTTATTTTTTATTCATTCATTTTTTCTAGTCCTTCGTTATCAATATCATCATCCACGAATCTTTCGTCCTCGCTCAATTTAATGGGGAAATTGTCGTTTTCTCGGTCCGAATAGCTCTTGCAGCTAGAGGCTCCCGTTATAAACAATGTGAGGATGTGAGGAGCCCCTCACCCTTGTGACGTCATCGTCTGCTACTTCCGGTACAGACAAGGCTTTTTTATTAGCGACCAAAAGTTGTGAACTTTATCGTGGATGTTCTCTACTAAATCCTTTCAGCAAAAATATGGCAATATCGCGTAATGATCAAGTATGACACATAGAATGGACCTGCTATTCTCCGTTTAAGTAAGAACATCTCATTTCAGTAGGCCTTTAAAGTACCCGTGATTGTTTCACACACACACTCGGTGTGGCAAAATTATTCTCTGCATTTGACCCATTACCCTTGATCGCCCCCGAGGAGGTGAGGGGAGGAGTGGGCAGCAGCGGTAGCCGCGCCCGGGAATAATTTTTGGTGATCCATCATCCATCATCTTCCGCTTATCCGAGGTCGGGTCGCGGGGGCAGCAGCCTAAGCAGGGAAGCCCAGACTTCCCTCTCCCCAGCCACTTCGTCTAGCTCTTCCCGGGGGATCCCGAGGCGTTCCCAGGCCAGCCGGGAGACATAGTCTTCCCAACGGGTCCTGGATCTTCCCCGTGGCCTCCTACCGGTTGGACGTGCCCTAAACACCTCCCTAGGGAGGCGTTCGGGTGGCATCCTGACCAGATGCCCGAACCACCTCATCTGGCTCCTCTCCATGTGAAGGAGCAGCGGCTTTACTTTGAGTTCCTCCCGGATGGCAGAACTTCTCACCCTATCTCTAAGAGAGAGACCCGCCACACGGCGGAGGAAACTCATTTCGGCCGCTTGTACCCGTGATCTTATCCTTTCGGTCATGACCCAAAGCTCATGACCATGAGCTTTGGGGATTTTACCCCCAATTTGGTGATTTTACCCCCAATTCCAACCCTTGATGCTGAGTGCCAACAAGCGGCAAAAATGAGTTTCCTCCGCAGGATGTCTGGGATCACCCTCAGTGATAGGGTGAGGAGCTCGGTCATCCGGTAGAGCAGGGGTCGGGAACCTTTTTGACTGAGAGAGCCAAGAAGCCAAATATTTTAAAATGTATTTCCCTAAGAGCCATGTAATTTTTTTTTTAACACTAAACACAACTAAACGCGTGCATTTTTAAGTAAGACCAACATTTGTAGAGTATAATATGTCTCTTATTCTTTTCAATCAATCAATCAATGTTTACTTATATAGCCCTAAATCACTAGTGTCTCAAAGGGCTGCACAAACCACTACGACATCCTCGGTAGGCCCACACAAGGGCAAGGAAAACTCACACCCAGTGGGACACCGGTGACGATAATGACCCAGTGGGACGTCGGTGACAATGATGACTATGAGAACATGATACTGTGATACTGATGACTATGAGAACATATGAGAACATGATACTGTGAAAGATCAATCCATAATGGATCCAACACAGTCGCGAGAGTCCAGTCCAAAGCGGATCCAACACAGCAGCGAGAGTCCCGTTCACAGCGGAGCCAGCAGGAAACCATCCCAAGCGGAGGCTGATCAGCAGCGCAGAGATGTCCCAAGCCGATACACAGGCGAGCAGTACATGGCCACCGGATCGGACCGGACTCCCTCCACAAAGGAGAGTGGGACATAGAAGAAAAAGAAAAGAAACGGCAGATCAACTGGTCTAAAAAGGGAGTCTATTTAAAGGCTAGAGTATACAAATGAGTTTTAAGGTGAGACTTAAATGCTTCTACTGAGGTGGCATCTCGAACTGTTACCGGGAGGGCATTCCAGAGTACTGGAGCCCGAACGGAAAACGCTCTATAGCCCGCAGACTTTTTTTGGGCTCTAGGAATCACTAATAAGCCAGAGTCCTTTGAACGCAGATTTCTTACCGGGACACATGGTACAATACAATCGGCAAGATAGGATGGAGCTAGACCGTGTAGTATTTTATACGTAAGTAGTAAAACCTTAAAGTCACATCTTAAGTGCACAGGAAGCCAGTGCAGGTGAGCCAGTACAGGTATATATGTATGTATATATGTATATAAAGGTATATACAGTACAGGCGTAATGTGATCAAACTTTCTTGTTCTTGTCAAAAGTCTAGCAGCCGCATTTTGTACCAACTGTAATCTTTTAATGCTAGACATGGGGAGACCCGAAAATAATACGTTACAGTAGTCGAGGCGAGACGTAACAAACGCATGGATAATGATCTCAGCGTCTTTAGTGGACAGAATGGAGCGAATTTTAGCGATATTACGGAGATGAAAGAAGGCCGTTTTAGTAACGCTTTTAATGTGTGCCTCAAAGGAGAGAGTTGGGTCGAAGATAATACCCAGATTCTTTACCGTGTCGCCTTGTTTAATTGTTTGGTTGTCAAATGTTAGAGTTGTATTATTAAATAGAGTTCGGTGTCTAGCAGGACCGATAATCAGCATTTCCGTTTTTTTGGCGTTGAGTTGCAAAATAACATTGTTATTCTGAAGCTAACTGTGGAGGGGGCGTGGCCTGTGGGCCTGCAGCGAAGCAGGGTGTTGCCAGGACCGGCCTCGAAATCAGCGACAGGTGCGTAGATGGCCCACCTGGGCCTTGTTTTCCAATCATCTGTCGCAATGTTATAAGCAGCAGCCAGGAGGAGAGACGAAGTTGGGGCCGGGGCTGGAGCCAGAGCGTCAGCGAGAACAAAAGAGGAAAAGACAATTGCTGGAAAGCAACTGAGAGACTTATTGAATAATAAAACAATATTGTAACCCTGAAACAGGCTCTCATTTGGTGCTTGGTGGTCTTAAGAACCCCCTGGAGGGCAAGACCCACACTAACTAATAATAAATAAATTACTTCTTACCATTAATGCAATTTCTTGAACATAAAAATGCATGCGAATGTTTTATATTTTGAATGTTATTTTTAACATTGTGAATACAAATGGAATTATTCAATTCTTATCGTGTTAAGCAATGTCTGCTCAGATGTATCCGAGAGCCAGATGCAGTCATCAAAAGAGCCACATCTGGCTCTAGAGCCATAGTTTCCCTACCCCTGCGGTAGAGACTCAGAGTAGATCCGCTGCTCCTTAACGTCGAGAGGAGCCAGCCGAGATGGCTCGGGCGTCTTCTACAGATGCCTCCTGGTGAGGTGTTTTGGGCATGTCCAGCCGGGAAGAGACCTTGGCGATGACTGAGGACAAGTTGGAGGGACTATGTCTCACAGCTGGCCTGGGAATGCCCCGGTATCCCCCCTATGAAACTACAGGAGGTGGCCGGGTACAGGGAAGTCTGCTTAGACTGCCTGCCCCTGCATGTCGGACTTGGATAAGCGACGGAAAAAGGATGGATGGGTTTTGTGTATGTCAACATTATTGTCTGCACTGGTTTACTGAGGTCTAAGGCAGGGGTAGGGAACCTATGGCTCTAGAGTCAGATACATTACACCTGTACTGGCTCACCTGCACTGGCTTCCTGTGCACTTAAGATGTGACTTTAAGGTTTTACTACTTACGTATAAAATACTACACGGTCTAGCTCCATCCTATCTTGCCGATTGTATTGTACCATATGTCCCGGCAAGAAATCTGCGTTCAAAGGACTCCGGCTTGTTAGTGATTCCCAAAGCCCAAAAAAAGTCTGCGGGCTATAGAGCGTTTTCCGTTCGGGCTCCAGTACTCTGGAATGCCCTCCCGGTAACAGTTCGAGATGCCACCTCAGTAGAAGCATTTAAGTCTCACCTTAAAACTCATTTGTATACTCTAGCCTTTAAATAGACTCCCTTTTTAGACCAGTTGATCTGCTGTTTCTTTTCTTTTTCTTCTATGTCCCACTCTCCCCTGTGGAGGGGGTCCGGTCCGATCCGGTGGCCATGTACTGCTTGCCTGTGTATCGGCTGGGGACATATCTGCGCTGCTGATCCGCCTCGACATCTCTGCGCTGCTGATCCGCCTCCGCTTTGGATGGTTTCCTGCTGGCTCCGCTGTGAATGGGACTCTCGCTGCTGAGTTGGACCCGCTTTGGACTGGACTCTCGCGACTGTGTTGGATCCATTGTGGATTGAACTTTCACAGTATCATGTTAGACCCGCTCGACATCCATTGCTTTCCTCCTCTCTAAGGTTCTCATAATCATTATTGTCACAGACGTCCCACTGGATCATTATTGTCACCGATGTCCCACTGGGTGTGAGTTTTCCTTGCCCTTATGTGGGCCTACCGAGGATGTCGTGGTGGTTTGTGCAGCCCTTTGAGACACTAGTGATTTAGGGCTATATAAGTAAACATTGATTGATTGATTGATTGATGTGGCTCTTTTGATGACTGCGTCTGGCACTCAGATACATCATAGCTGACATTGCTTAACACCAGACTTGGGCAAATTTGGCCCGGGGGCCACGTGCGTTATGCTTTTTAATCAGGCCCACCGGACATTCCCAAATATTTTTTTTTAGATCTTCAAGATGAAAATTGTAGCTGCCATCATGATGTGCAGTCATGTTTTCTAATGACCGTGAATCCTGAACTATATCAAGTAAATCAATGGTTGAAATCGGCTCTTTTGCATGATATACTAGTTACTATAGTAATATAATTAGTTACTATGCTAATCTAATTTGTTACTATGGTAATCTAAGTCACGGCAGCTCTGACGAGGCACCAGGCAGTGTGGGTGGTGAGCGTTTCCACAGAGTGTTTCCAGAGCAGTCAACCTGAAATGTGGGTGTCAGGTACAGATGCGGAAATAAATTTTTACAACAAAGTTCTAAAGCTTAGTGATATATATCAGATATATCAGATTGTAAGTGAGTTTTTTTTCCCCCTCACTTTCATATTTTGATGTTTCTGTTGCACTTTAGTTGCGTTTTGCTTGATTGCAAACATGTCGATCGAAAGGTGGTGTTGTTAATATTCAGTGTTTTATCGTTCATAGTTAATATTGTAAATCCCACGTTCTTTATTTTCATGTACATTCTGAGTGTCTCGTTCAGTGAAAAAAATGTAAAATTCCATTCTGTTTTTTAAGAGAGTCTCTCATAACTTTTTTAGCATTCAATCAGCGGCAGTCTCTACATGCTGCCGCTGGGTGACATCATACGCAAATACGGTGTTAGCTTTCACTGTTATGCTGATGACACCCAACTCTACATGCCCCTAAAGCTGACCAACACACCGGATTGTAGTCAGCTGGAGGCGTGTCTTAATGAAATTAAACAATGGATGTCCGCTAACTTTTTGCAACTCAACGCCAAAAAAAACGGAAATGCTGATTATCAGTCCTGCTAGACACCGACCTCTATTTAATAATACAACTTTAACATTTGACAACCAAACAATTAAAATAGGTGACACGGTAAAGAATCCGGGTATTATCTTTGACCCAACTCTCTCCTTTGAGTCACACATTAAAAGCATTACTAAAACGGCCTTCTTTAATCTCCGTAATAACGCTAAAATTTGCTCCATTCTGTCCACTAAAGACGCTGAGACCATTATCCATGCGTTTGTTACGTCTCGTCTCGACTACTGTAACGTATTATTTTCGGGTCTCCCCATGTCTAGCATTAAAAGATTACAGTTGGTACAAAATGCGGCTGCTAGACTTTTGACAAGAACAAGAAAGTTTGATCACATTACGCCTGTACTGTATATACCTTTATATACATATATACATACATATATACCTATACTGTATATACCTTTATATACATATATACATACATATATACCTGTACTGGCTCACCTGCACTGGCTTCCTGTGCACTTAAGATGTGACTTTAAGGTTTCACTACTTACGTATAAAATACTACACGGTCTAGCTCCATCCTATCTTGCCGATTGTATTGTACCATATGTCCCGGCAAGAAATCTGCATTCAAAGGACTCCGGCTTGTTCCCAAAGCCCAAAAAAAGTCTGCGGGCTATAGAGCGTTTTCATTTCGGGCTCCAGTACTCTGGAATGCCCTCCCGGTAACAGTTCGAGATGCTACCTCAGTTGAAGCATTTAAGTCTCACCTTAAAACTCATTTGTATACTGTAGCCTTTAAATAGACTCCCTTTTTAGACCAGTTGATCTGCCGTTTCTTTTCTTTTTCTCCTATGTCCCACTCTCCCTTGTGGAGGGGGTCCGGTCTGATCCGGTGGCCATGTACTACTCGCCTGTGTATCGGCTGGGGACATCTCTGCGCTGCTGATCTGCCTCCGCTTGGGATGGTTTCCTGCTGGCTCCGCTGTGAACGGGACTCTCCCTGCTGTGTTGGATCCGCTTTGGACTGGACTCTTGCGACTGTGTTGGATCCATTATGGATTGAACTTTCACAGTATCATGTTAGACCCGCTCGACATCCATTGCTTTCCTCCTCTCCAAGGTTCTCATAGTCATCATTGTCACCGACGTCCCACTGGGGGGAGTTTTCCTTGCCCTTATGTGGGCCTACCGAGGATGTCGTAGTGGTTTGTGCAGCCCTTTGAGACACTAGTGATTTAGGGCTATATAAGTAAACATTGATTGATGATTGATTGAATCAGACATTATTGTGAGTTTTTGTATTAGTGTTCCTAAAAATCAGATATACCGGCCCCCAGACACATTTTTTTTTCTCTAAATTTGGCCCCCGAGTTAAAATAATTGCCCAGGCCTGCCTGACACGATTAGTAATAAATAATTCCGCTGGTAATCAGTGTTAAAAATAACGTTAAACATATAAAACAGTCTCATGCATTTTAATCCATCCATCCGTTTCCTACCGCACCTGTTCAAGAAGTCGCATCAATAGTAAGAAGTATTTTATTTATTATTGGTTAGCTTCAGAATAAAAATGTTATAAAACAAAATCAGACTTATTATACTCTAAAAATGTTGGTCTTTCTTAAAAAATGCATGCATTTAGTTGTATTCAGTGTTGAAAGATATTATATGGCTCTCACGGTAATACACTTTAAAATATTTGGCTTTCATGGCTCTCTCAGCCAAAAAGGTTCCCGACCCCTGGTCTAAGGGGAGGGGTGTTGAGTCAAACAATCCAACAATGTTAGCATTTAGGGGGGAGCCCAGGAGCAACAACGAAAACTCATTAAGTGTGCAGGGAAGTTTATCTTCTTCTGCGAGTCGCACTAACACACGAAACAGGAAATGGCGTGCACACGCCGGCGTCTGTAAGCAGTTTTTGCCGCGTGACGACACGCAACCCAAAGCCGCGACTCACAATCATCACATTGCCGCAACACACTCATCCTCGCAGGAACACAACATTGCCCCCCCCCACCCCCTAAATGCAGGCAGATGAAAACGCATCAAACGGCGCCTCGGCGGGGAAAGGAAATAGAATAATTACTGAGCATCTGGTGGCGCTGTGGCCGTGACAGCTGCTGTTTGTCAAGAGCGCACACAACAAAATCATTTGCAAACGCCGTGGCGCGCAGATCAAGTTGTGCGAGGGGAGACATCGTCATCACCAGGTGGGTCATTGCCAGGACGCCAGGGACGCATTGGTGCGGTCACAGCTCACAGCAAATACGCCGTCACGTGTCGGCTGTGCGTCATAAAACTAAGAGTCCGATTACAGAGAACTTTTTATGTCACCTGTGGCGCTCACGCCGTGCAGTCGCATCAACAACACCCGCGTCCCGTAGGGAGGAGTTTGTATTGTGAGTTACAACCATAATCAGCTTTTATTGAAGGAAATATGGAGACATGACTGTGATATTACCTTATGTAGACATGACTGTAGTATCAACTTATGTATACATGACTGTAGTATCACCTTATGTATACATGACTGTAGTATCACCTTATGTATACATGACTGATATCACCTTATGTATACATGACTGTGATATCACCTTATGTATACATGACTGTAGTATCACCTTATGTAGACATGACTATAGTATCACCTTATGTATACATGACTGTGATATCACCTTATGTATACATGACTGATATCACCTTATGTATACATGACTGTGATATCACCTTATGTATACATGACTGTAGTATCACCTTATGTAGACATGACTGTAGTATCACCTTATGTAGACATGACTATAGTATCACCTTATGTATACATGACTGTGATATCACCTTATGTATACATGACTGTAGTATCACCTTATGTAGACATGACTGTAGTATCACCTTATGTATACATGACTGTAGTATCACCTTATGTAGACATGACTGTAGTATCACCTTATGTTTACATGACTATAGTATCACCTTATGGAGACATGACTGTAGTATCACCTTATAGAGACATGACTGTAGTATCACCTTATGTATACATGACTGTAGTATCACCTTATGTAGACATGACTGTAGTATCACCTTATGTATACATGACTGTAGTATCACCTTATGTAGACATGACTGTGATATCACCTTATGTTGACATGACTATAGTATCACCTTATGTAGACATGACTATAGTATCAACTTATGTATACATGACTGTGATATCACCTTATGTATACATGACTGTAGTATCACCTTATGTAGACATGACTGTGATATCACCTTATGTTGACATGACTATAGTATCACCTTATGTAGACATGACTATAGTATCAACTTATGTATACATGACTGTGATATCACCTTATGTATACATGACTGTAGTATCACCTTATGTAGACATGACTGTAGTATCACCTTATGTAGACATGACTGTAGTATCACCTTATGTAGACATGACTATAGTATCACCTTATGTATACATGACTGTGATATCACCTTATGTATACATGACTGTGATATCACCTTATGGAGACATGACTGTAGTATCACCTTATGTATACATGACTGTAGTATCACCTTATGTATACATGACTGTAGTATCACCTTATGGAGACATGACTGTAGTATCACCTTATGTAGACATGACTGTAGTATCACCTTATGTATACATGACTGTAGTATCACCTTATGTATACATGACTGTAGTATCACCTTATGTATACATGACTATAGTATCACCTTATGGAGACATGACTGTAGTATCACCTTATGGAGACATGACTGTAGTATCACCTTATGTAGACATGACTATAGTATCACCTTATGGAGACATGACTATAGTATCACCTTATGGAGACATGACTATAGTATCACCTTATGGAGACATGACTGTAGTATCACCTTATGTATACATGACTATAGTATCACCTTATGGAGACATGACTGTAGTATCACCTTATGTAGACATGACTGTAGTATCACCTTATGTATACATGACTATAGTATCACCTTATGGAGACATGACTGTAGTATCACCTTATGGAGACATGACTGTAGTATCACCTTATGGAGACATGACTGTAGTATCACCTTATAGAGACATGACTGTAGTATCACCTTATGTAGACATGACTATAGTATCACCTTATGGAGACATGACTGTAGTATCACCTTATGTAGACATGACTATAGTATCACCTTATGGAGACATGACTGTAGTATCACCTTATGTATACATGACTGTAGTATCACCTTATGGAGACATGACTGTAGTATCACCTTATGTATACATGACTGTAGTATCACCTTATGGAGACATGACTATAGTATCACCTTATGTATACATGACTGTGATATCACCTTATGTATACATGACTGTGATATCACCTTATGGAGACATGACTGTAGTATCACCTTATGTATACATGACTGTAGTATCACCTTATGGAGACATGACTGTAGTATCACCTTATGTATACATGACTGTGATATCACCTTATGTATACATGACTGTGATATCACCTTATGGAGACATGACTGTAGTATCACCTTATGTATACATGACTGTAGTATCACCTTATGTATACATGACTGTAGTATCACCTTATGGAGACATGACTGTAGTATCACCTTATGTAGACATGACTGTAGTATCACCTTATGTTGACATGACTATAGTATCAAGTTATGTATACATGACTGTGATATCACCTTATGTATACATGACTGTAGTATCACCTTATGTAGACATGACTGTAGTATCACCTTATGTATACATGACTGTGATATCACCTTATGTATACATGACTGTGATATCACCTTATGGAGACATGACTGTAGTATCACCTTATGTATACATGACTGTAGTATCACCTTATGTATACATGACTGTAGTATCACCTAATGTATACATGACTGTAGTATCACCTTATGTATACATGACTGTAGTATCACCTTATGTAGACATGACTGTAGTATCACCTTATGTAGACATGACTGTAGTATCACCTTATGTTTACATGACTATAGTATCACCTTATGGAGACATGACTGTAGTATCACCTTATAGAGACATGACTGTAGTATCACCTTATGTATACATGACTGTAGTATCACCTTATGGAGACATGACTGTAGTATCACCTTATGGAGACATGACTGTAGTATCACCTTATGTAGACATGACTGTAGTATCACCTTATGTAGACATGACTGTAGTATCACCTTATGTAGACATGACTGTAGTATCACCTTATGTAGACATGACTGTAGTATCACCTTATGTTTACATGACTATAGTATCACCTTATGGAGACATGACTGTAGTATCACCTTATAGAGACATGACTGTAGTATCACCTTATGAATACATGACTGTAGTATCACCTTATGGAGACATGACTGTAGTATCACCTTATGTAGACATGACTGTAGTATCACCTTATGGAGACATGACTGTGATATTACCTTATGTTGACATGACTATAGTATCAAGTTATGTATACATGACTGTGATATCACCTTATGTATACATGACTGTAGTATCACCTTATGTAGACATGACTGTAGTATCACCTTATGTAGACATGACTATAGTATCACCTTATGTATACATGACTGTGATATCACCTTATGTATACATGACTGTGATATCACCTTATGGAGACATGACTGTAGTATCACCTTATGTATACATGACTGTAGTATCACCTTATGGAGACATGACTGTAGTATCACCTTATGTAGACATGACTGTAGTATCACCTTATGTATACATGACTGTAGTATCACCTTATGTATACATGACTGTAGTATCACCTTATGTATACATGACTGTAGTATCACCTTATGTAGACATGACTGTAGTATCACCTTATGTAGACATGACTGTAGTATCACCTTATGTTGACATGACTATAGTATCAAGTTATGTATACATGACTGTGATATCACCTTATGTATACATGACTGTAGTATCACCTTATGTAGACATGACTGTAGTATCACCTTATGTAGACATGACTATAGTATCACCTTATGTATACATGACTGTGATATCACCTTATGTATACATGACTGTGATATCACCTTATGGAGACATGACTGTAGTATCACCTTATGTATACATGACTGTAGTATCACCTTATGTATACATGACTGTAGTATCACCTTATGGAGACATGACTGTAGTATCACCTTATGGAGACATGACTATAGTATCACCTTATGTATACATGACTGTAGTATCACCTTATGTATACATGACTGTAGTATCACCTTATGTATACATGACTGTAGTATCACCTTATGTATACATGACTGTAGTATCACCTTATGTAGACATGACTGTAGTATCACCTTATGTTTACATGACTATAGTATCACCTTATGGAGACATGACTGTAGTATCACCTTATAGAGACATGACTGTAGTATCACCTTATGTATACATGACTGTAGTATCACCTTATGGAGACATGACTGTAGTATCACCTTATGGAGACATGACTGTAGTATCACCTTATGGAGACATGACTATAGTATCACCTTATGGAGACATGACTATAGTATCACCTTATGGAGACATGACTATAGTATCACCTTATGGAGACATGACTGTAGTATCACCTTATGTATACATGACTGTAGTATCACCTTATGGAGACATGACTGTAGTATCACCTTATGTATACATGACTGTAGTATCACCTTATGGAGACATGACTGTAGTATCACCTTATGGAGACATGACTGTGATATCACCTTATGTATACATGACTGTAGTATCCCCTTATGTATACATGACTGTGATATCACCTTATGTATACATGACTGTAGTATCACCTTATGTAGACATGACTGTAGTATCACCTTATGGAGACATGATTGTAGTATCACCTTATGTATACATGACTGTAGTATCACCTTATGTAGACATGACTATAGTATCACCTTATGGAGACATGACTGTAGTATCACCTTATGGAGACATGACTGTAGTATCACCTTATGTTTACATGACTATAGTATCACCTTATGGAGACATGACTGTAGTATCACCTTATGTAGACATGACTATAATATCACCTTATGGAGACATGACTGTAGTATCACCTTATGTTTACATGACTATAGTATCACCTTATGGAGACATGACTGTAGTATCACCTTATGGAGACATGACTGTAGTATCACCTTATGTAGACATGACTGTAGTATCACCTTATGTAGACATGACTGTAGAATCACCTTATGGAGACATGACTATAATATCACCTTACGGAGACATGACTGTAGTATCACCTTATGGAGACATGACTGTAGTATCACCTTATGTAGACATGACTATAATATCACCTTATGGAGACATGACTGTAGTATCACCTTATGGAGACATGACTGTAGTATCACCTTATGGAGACATGACTGTAGTATCACCTTATGTTTACATGACTATAGTATCACCTTATGGAGACATGACTGTAGTATCACCTTATGTAGACATGACTGTAGAATCACCTTATGGAGACATGACTATAATATCACCTTACGGAGACATGACTGTAGTATCACCTTATGTAGACATGACTGTAGTATCACCTTATGTTTACATGACTATAGTATCACCTTATGGAGACATGACTGTAGTATCACCTTATGTAGACATGACTATAATATCACCTTATGGAGACATGACTGTAGTATCACCTTATGGAGACATGACTGTAGTATCACCTTATGTTTACATGACTATAGTATCACCTTATGGAGACATGACTGTAGTATCACCTTATGGAGACATGACTATAGTATCACCTTATGGAGACATGACTGTAATAATAATAATGGATTATATTTATATCGCGCTTTTCTATTGTTATATACTCAAAGCGCTCACAGAGAAGTGGGAACCCATCATTCATTCACACCTGGTGGTGGTAAGCTACATCAGTAGCCACAGCTGCCCTGGGGTAGACTGACGGAAGCGTGGCTGCCAGTTTGCGCCTACGGCCCCTCCGACCACCACCAATCATTCATTCACCGGTGTGAGCGGCACCGGGGGCAAAGGGTGAAGTGTCATGCCCAAGGACACAACGGCAGCGACTTTGATGTCCATAGGTGGGAAGCGAACCTGCAACCCTCAGGTTTCTGGCACAGCCGCTCTACCCACTACGCCATGCCGCCCCCACCTGTAGTATCACCTTATGGAGACATGACTGTGATATCACCTTATGTTGACATGACTGTGATATCACCTTATGTTGACATGACTCTGATATCACCTTATGGAGACATGACTGTAGTATCACCTTATGTATACATGACTGTGATATCACCTTATGGAGACATGACTGTGATATCACCTTATGTATACAAGACTGTGATATCACCTTATGGAGACATGACTCTGATATCACCTTATGAAGACATGACTCTATCACCTTATGGAGGCATGACTCTGATATCACCTTATGGAGGCATGACTCTATCACCTTATGGAGACATGACTGTAGTATCACCTTATGGAGACATGACTGTGATATCACCTTATGTTGACATGACTGTGATATCACCTTATGGAGACATGACTGTAGTATCACCTTATGTAGACATGACTATAGTATCACCTTATGGAGACATGACTATAGTATCACCTTATGGAGACATGACTGTAGTATCACCTTATGTATACATGACTGTAGTATCACCTTATGGAGACATGACTGTAGTATCACCTTATGTAGACATGACTATAGTATCACCTTATGTAGACATGACTATAGTATCACCTTATGGAGACATGACTGTAGTATCACCTTATGGAGACATGACTGTAGTATCACCTTATGGAGACATGACTGTAGTATCACCTTATGGAGACATGACTATAGTATCACCTTATGGAGACATGACTATAGTATCACCTTATGGAGACATGACTGTAGTATCACCTTATGGAGACATGACTGTAGTATCACCTTATGTATACATGACTGTAGTATCACCTTATGTAGACATGACTATAGTATCACCTTATGGAGACATGACTGTAGTATCACCTTATGTAGACATGACTATAGTATCACCTTATGGAGACATGACTGTAGTATCACCTTATGGAGACATGACTGTAGTATCACCTTATGGAGACATGACTGTAGTATCACCTTATGGAGACATGACTATAGTATCACCTTATGGAGACATGACTATAGTATCACCTTATGGAGACATGACTGTAGTATCACCTTATGGAGACATGACTGTAGTATCACCTTATGGAGACATGACTCTGATATCACCTTATGGAGACATGACTCTGATATCACCTTATGGAGACATGACTGTGATATCACCTGATGGAGGCATGACTGATATCACCTTATGCAGGCATGACTGATATCACCTTATGGAGGCATGACTGATATCACCTTATGGACACATAACTCTGATATCACCTTATGGAGACATGACTCTGATATCACCTTATGGAGACATGACTGTGATATCACCTGATGGAGGCATGACTGATATCACCTTATGGAGGCATGACTGATATCACCTTATGGAGGCATGACTCTGATATCACCTTATGGAGACATGACTCTGTCACCTTATGTAAACATGACTCTGATATCACCTTATGGAGATATGACTGTAGTATCACCTTATGGAGACATGACTAACACCTTATGGAGACATGACTCTATCACCTTATGTAAACATGACTCTGATATCACCTTATGGAGATATGACTGTAGTATCACCTTATGGAGACATGACTATAGTATCACCTTATGGAGACATGACTGTGATATCACCTTATGGAGACATGACTGTGATATCACCTTATGGAGACATGGCTCTGATATCACCTTATGGAGACATGACTGTAGTATCACCTTATGGAGACGTGACTCTGATATCACCTTATGAAGACATGACTCTATCACCTTATGGAGGCATTACTCTGATATCACCTTATGGAGACATGACTGTGATATCACCTTATGGAGACATGACTGTAGTATCACCTTATGGAGACATGACTCTGATATCACCTTATGGAGATATGACTATAGTATCACCTTATGGAGACATGACTCTGATATCGCCTTACGGAGACATGACTGTGATATCACCTTATGGAGACATGACTGTGATATCACCTGATGGAGGCATGACTGATATCACCTTATGGAGGCATGACTGATATCACCTTATGGAGGCATGACTCTGATATCACCTTATGGAGACATGACTCTGTCACCTTATGTAAACATGACTCTGATATCACCTTATGGAGATATGACTGTAGTATCACCTTATGGAGACATGACTAACACCTTATGGAGACATGACTCTATCACCTTATGTAAACATGACTCTGATATCACCTTATGGAGATATGACTGTAGTATCACCTTATGGAGACATGACTATAGTATCACCTTATGGAGACATGACTGTGATATCACCTTATGGAGACATGACTGTGATATCACCTTATGGAGACATGGCTCTGATATCACCTTATGGAGACATGACTGTAGTATCACCTTATGGAGACGTGACTCTGATATCACCTTATGAAGACATGACTCTATCACCTTATGGAGGCATTACTCTGATATCACCTTATGGAGACATGACTGTGATATCACCTTATGGAGACATGACTGTAGTATCACCTTATGGAGACATGACTCTGATATCACCTTATGGAGATATGACTATAGTATCACCTTATGGAGACATGACTCTGATATCGCCTTACGGAGACATGACTGTGATATCACCTTATGGAGACATGACTGTGATATCACCTTATGGAGACATGACTGTGATATCACCTTATGGAGACATGACTGTGATATCACCTTATGGAGACATGACTGTGATATCACCTTATGGAGACATGACTGTAGTATCACCTTATGGAGACATGACTCTGATATCACCTTATGGAGATATGACTATAGTATCACCTTATGGAGACATGACTGTGATATCATCATATGGAGACATGACTGTGATATCACCTTATGGAGACATGACTGTGATATCACCTTATGGAGACATGACTGTGATATCACCTTATGGAGACATGACTCTGATATCGCCTTACGGAGACATGACTGTGATATCACCTTATGGAGACATGACTGTGATATCACCTTATGGAGACATGACTGTGATATCACCTTATGGAGACATGACTGTGATATCACCTTATGGAGACATGACTGTGATATCACCTTATGGAGACATGACTGTAGTATCACCTTATGGAGACATGACTCTGATATCACCTTATGGAGATATGACTATAGTATCACCTTATGGAGACATGACTGTGATATCATCATATGGAGACATGACTGTGATATCACCTTATGGAGACATGACTGTAGTATCACCTTATGGAGACATGACTAACACCTTATGGAGACATGACTCTATCACCTTATGTAAACATGACTCTGATATCACCTTATGGAGATATGACTGTAGTATCACCTTATGGAGACATGACTATAGTATCACCTTATGGAGACATGACTGTGATATCACCTTATGGAGACATGACTGTGATATCACCTTATGGAGACATGGCTCTGATATCACCTTATGGAGACATGACTGTAGTATCACCTTATGGAGACGTGACTCTGATATCACCTTATGAAGACATGACTCTATCACCTTATGGAGGCATTACTCTGATATCACCTTATGGAGACATGACTGTGATATCACCTTATGGAGACATGACTGTAGTATCACCTTATGGAGACATGACTCTGATATCACCTTATGGAGATATGACTATAGTATCACCTTATGGAGACATGACTCTGATATCGCCTTACGGAGACATGACTGTGATATCACCTTATGGAGACATGACTGTGATATCACCTTATGGAGACATGACTGTGATATCACCTTATGGAGACATGACTGTGATATCACCTTATGGAGACATGACTGTGATATCACCTTATGGAGACATGACTGTAGTATCACCTTATGGAGACATGACTCTGATATCACCTTATGGAGATATGACTATAGTATCACCTTATGGAGACATGACTGTGATATCATCATATGGAGACATGACTGTGATATCACCTTATGGAGACATGACTGTGATATCACCTTATGGAGACATGACTGTGATATCACCTTATGGAGACATGACTGTGATATCACCTTATGGAGACATGACTGTGATATCACCTTATGGAGACATGACTGTGATATCACCTTACGGAGACATGACTGTGATATCACCTTATGGAGACATGACTCTGATATCACCTTATGGAGATACGACTATAGTATCACCTTATGGAGACATGACTGTAGTACCACCTTATGGAGACATGACTGTGATATCATCATATGGCGACATGACTGTGATATCACCTTATGGAGACATGACTGTGATATCACCTTACGGAGACATGACTGTGATATCACCTTATGGAGACATGACTGTGATATCATCATATGGAGACATGACTGTGATATCATCATATGGAGACATGACTGTGATATCACCTTATGGAGACATGGCTCTGATATCACCTTATGGAGACATGACTGTAGTATCACCTTATGGAGACGTGACTCTGATATCACCTTATGAAGACATGACTCTATCACCTTATGGAGGCATTACTCTGATATCACCTTATGGAGACATGACTGTGATATCACCTTATGGAGACATGACTCTGATATCACCTTATGGAGATATGACTATAGTATCACCTTATGGAGACATGACTGTAGTACCACCTTATGGAGACATGACTGTGATATCATCATATGGAGACATGACTGATATCACCTTATGGAGACATGACTGTGATATCACCTTACGGAGACATGACTGTGATATCACCTTATGGAGACATGACTGTGATATCATCATATGGAGACATGACTGTGATATCATCATATGGAGACATGACTGTGATATCACCTTACGGAGACATGACTGTGATATCACCTTATGGAGACATGACTGTGATATCATCATATGGAGACATGACTGTGATATCATCATATGGAGACATGACTGTGATATCATCATATGGAGACATGACTGTGATATCATCATATGTAGACATGACTGTGATATCACCTTATGGAGACATGACTGTGATATCATCATATGGAGACATGACTGTGATATCATCATATGGAGACATGACTGTGATATCATCATATGGAGACATGACTGTGATATCATCATATGGAGACATGACTGTGATATCATCATATGGAGACATGACTGTGATATCACCTTATGGAGACATCACTGTGATATCACCTTCATAATGAGCCAGGGTGCACACAAGAGGGATGCAGAAACAACATCAACTATCCAGCGGGTTTGCTATTAGCTGATTAGTTAATTAGTTGGGGTGCACAAAACATCGATTCACATCGCAATCTAATTGAAAACATTTGTATACACGTAAAACATTTACAACCTTTAGCATGTCAGTATGTGGAATTAAATGCTGGAATGGACTAAGCAAAGAAATCAAACCAAAGCAGCAAAATGATCCACTTTAAGGGACTGTTCAAACTACAAGTGTTCATAAAGCCCTAAGAACAATTATCATAAAAATCTTGAACCTTTAAAAAAAGAGAGATAATGATAATTCATGTATTCATAACTCCTTCATTCCGCACTCCATCCAGCAATAGATGATATCCGTCTATTATCAATCAATCAAAGTTTACTTTAATAGCCCTAAATCACTTGTGTCTCAAAGGGCTGCACAAGCCACAACGACTTCCTCAGATCCCACATCAGGGCAAGGAAAAACTCAATCCAATGGGATGACAATGGGGAAACCTTGAAGGGCACCACAGATGTGGGAACTTTGGAATCGTTACTGATACTCAACGGAACTTTTATGTTGATTGATCAATTCTAAAAAAAAAATTAAAAAAAAAGACTTTATCATTAATCATTTAACAGTCTTGCTTTCTTACACTTCTGAGTCATATTTGCAAGTATTGTACATTAGACTCTCCGTGTAGTTGCAACTCCAAGACGTTAGGTGGCAGTAGTGGAACATGATGACATTGTTTATTCATCAAATGTTTACATGGTCTGGTCCCTTCCTCTCATTGAGGTCTGTCCGCTGCTCCAGACTCAGCACAGGGACCTTTGGCCCCCAAACTATGGAACAATCTGCCCTTGCACAAACACTAAAGCATTTTACAACCTGGCTAAAAACGCATCTATTTTCACAAGCATTCTACAAATAGCACTGTGGTTTTATCCTGTTTTACCTCAACAATTTGAATTGGAAATGTGCTGTTATTTTTACTGTTTGACTCTCTCTTGTATTGCCTTATGTGCCCTGTGCAGAACAACTTAGGTCGTTTTAATGTGCTATAAAGTCTGACTTGACTTGAGTACTGTATGGACTGTGATGTGTTGACGTAGCCAGGAAGTAGTCCTTGCCATGAAGCTGAATGTGCCTTTTTCTTTTGAGTCCTTGTTAGAATAATTATGTGTAAGTTATCACACTACTCTTATGCTTAAAGGCCGTTGCTATAGTTATTATCAATTGTGCTGAAGTTGTACTTTTCTATCTGTGCTAAGACACAAAAGGGATAGTCGTCCTGTATCAGTGTTTGTATCCAGACCCGGCCTGCTGACTGCCAAGGGCGAACATCGATTACCGTGACGCAGACAAAGCAGTGACAGGGCGATATCACGAGTGTCAGCACATTTGCATTTTTGAATAATCATATATTGCGTCTAACTGGGGCTGCGGAAATTACCCTCCTTCCTTCAGAAGCAGCCTCACTGATGTAATCAGGGATTTACCAAATAAATAGAGGAGCACGTGGGACTGTACCTTAGAGCGTAGGTTGGAACTGTAACTAAGTGTGCAGCCCAATACATCTGTCCTCATTGATAAAAATGTAACTCTGTCTCTGCACGATTCCTTGCTTCTTGTCTGTTTAATAGATGTCATCAGTGTTTGAACCTGTGATGCTGTAAGCATTGTACTTATGACACGCCAGCTGTTTGAGCCTAGTGTGCATCTTACACAGCTGTAGTTTTCATTAGCACATTTGGAGGCGTTGGACTCGCCATGTAAAATCGCTAATGCTAACTGATGTTTTTGAAAATAACTTATGTACAGGGCAATCACTTACTGGAATCAACTTCCACAATATCTGCTATCAATCACCAGCATAGTGGGTTTTAAAAAATAAAAAACAGACTAAGAGGAGAAGTATTCCTGAAAGAGATTATTCTAGATCAGGGGTCACCAAGGCGGTGCCCGCGGGCACCAGGTAGCCCGTAAGGACCAGATGAGTCGCCGGCTGGCCTGTTCTAAAAATAGCTCAAATAGCAGCACTTACCAGTGAGCTGCCTCTATTTTTAAATTGTATTTATTTTAGGGCTGGGCAAGGATTAAAAATTTTAATCGAAGTTAATCGCACTATTTCTCTGATTAATTGCGATTAACTGCATTGTATACGCAAAGCCCAATAATGAATTCAAAAGTAGTGTGTAGTGCACCTTTATTGGAATATTCTCCCACATGAACAAAAGCACCAAAACATTTGTTGTGCAAACACAATTTAAATCAGTCCTTGTTAAACAGTAGCAGTTAAATAGCATATTTTATGAAAATCAACTCAAAAAATGTAAATACAAACATTTAAGCTTATTGCCACTGCCAGGGTATTTAAGTTATCCTGTTTGTTATGGAAAATAAATATAATCTACATACAAATCTCTGAGCCACAATCATAACATCTGAACAGGCAATTTCTGAGGTAACAGCAGGAACATTTTTTTTTTATCAGGGATCTTATGTTTAAAAAAACTATATTATAGGTAGTTGGCTGTTTTAGGGAAGTTTTGATCAAATTATCCGTAGTAGCAATATTAATAATGTTGTGTTTATTCTGCGTAGTGCACTTAAAATAATTATGACCATATCTAGGAATTGATACGATTGGAATTTTCCGATTGTTTGCTTGGTGCTTTGATAAACTGAACGCATCATATACATGGTACTATATTGTGATGTTATGAGCCAGGGAATAAAAGAACTACCCTACCCAGCATGCAACAGGAGTGACGAGCATGCGCGGTAGCCCGGTATAGGTTGTGTGTCGCCATGACGGCATCTTGTATGTTGTGATATGCACGCTCTGAAAGCAAACGTTAAGAAGTCAGCCAACACTCCTCGTCTGCATTATTCATAAATAGACAGACAACACATATACTCCGCTGCTTCACAGGCCGCTGGATGTAGCCGGCAAAGTATTCCCATGCTAGCTAGCCGGTCTAGCAAGCACGCGTCATTCAGTCCAAAACGGCCCGATCTATCCACATCCAGAATTGTCTGGCGGTCGTAAGTGATCCCGGAGTGACCACGCTGTAAGCCAGCCATGAAATTTGCAGAATTGTCCAGTATTTTTGCCAAATGTTCCATCTTTACCAAGAGCCCCTCAACGCCGGGCGACGCCATCTTGTTAAGAAAAGGCGTTAACAAAAAAAAGCATGTAAACAACATACGCAAATGTGCGATAAAATAATTGTCGGCGTTAATAGATTGATGAGTTAACTCATAATTAACGCACTAATTTGCCCACCCCTAATATATTTACTAGCAAGCTGGTCTCGCTTTGCTCGACATTTTTCATTCTAAGAGAGACAAAACTCATAGAATTTGAAAAGCCAAGAAAATATTTCAAAGTCTTGGTCTTCACTTGTTCAAATAAATTCATTTATTTTTTTACTTTGCTTCTTATAACTTTCAGAAAGACAATTTGAGAAAAAATACAACCTTAAAAATGATTTTAGGATTTTTAAACACATATACCTTTTTACCTTTTAAGTTCCTTCCTCTTCTTTCCTGACAATTTAAATCAATGTTCAAGTATTTTTTTTTTATTTTATTGTAAAGAATAATAAATACATTTTAATTAAATTCTTCATTTTAGCTTCTGTTTTTTCGACAAAGAATATTTGTGAAATATTTCTTCAAACTTATTATGATTAAAATTCAAAAATTATTCTGGCAAATCTAGAAAATCTGTAGAATCAAATTTAAATCTTATTTCAAAGTATTTTGGATTTCTTTTAAATTTTTGGTTTTGGAAAATCTAGAAGAAATAATGATTTGTCTTTGTTAGAAATATAGGTTGGTCCAATTTGTTATATATTCTAACAAAGTGCAGATTGGATTTTAACCAGGAAAAAATACTAATGATGTTCCATAAAAAAAGCCTCGAATTAGTTAGTTTTTCCCTCTTAATTTTTTTGGTTTGAATTTTGAATTTTAAAGAGTCGAAATTGAAGATAAACTATGTTTCAAAATTTTATTTTCATTTTTTTCCTGTTTTGTCCTCTTTTAAACCGTTCAATTAAGTGTTTTTTTTCATCATTTATTCTCTACAAAAAAACCTTCCGTAAAAAGGAAAAAAAAAATGTACGATGGAATGACTATTTTATTGATTATGGGACAAGCAGTAGAAAATGGATGGATAGTACTTTTTCGTCACGTGTTCGAAATAAACAACTCAACTCAACTTATTGTTTTTCTTTGGTACGCTAATTTGTATATTTTAGGCCATTGGTTCTTTGTTTTATTTTTGCAATTAAATAAATTATATATATATTAGAGATGCGCGAATAGGCAATTATATCATCTGCATTATCAAAGTCGTCATCCACCCGCCGTACACCCGAACCAACATTTTATCAGGACCGTACCCGCCCGCTGAAATACATCAGAGGTTGTCCGCCTTTACCACTCACAGAGCTATTTAAACCTGTTTCACAGAGTAATGAAGACAATTGGAGCCGGTAACGTTCCCGCAACTATCCAATAGCGTTCATCCTGGAACATGGGTGTGCTGTGAAGCCATTGCCTTAGACACCTTCAACAACATGTATGAACCGATTGTTGGTCCATCAACATGTTGTGTGCAGCTTCCGCAATTACATGTTCAGGATTGAAAGGCATACTGGGTGACACAGAGTACACTGATGGTTGTGATATAAACAACTTTAACACTTACTAATATGCGCCACGCTGTGAAGCCACACCCAACAAGATTGACAAACACATTTCAGGAGAACATCCTCACAGTAACACAACATAGACGCAACACAACAAATACCCATAATCCTTTGTATCCGTATGATTCCTGAATATATTTCACACCCCCGTGCCCCCAACCCCGCCCACCTTACCGACGCACCGGGGGGGAGGCGGCGGGGTTTGCTGCTAGCGGGGTGTATAAAATAGTCAGGTAGTGTCATGAATACAAAGGATTCTGGGTATTTGTTGTGTTGCGTTCATGTTGTGTTACTGTGAGGATGTTCTCCCGAAATGTGTTTGTCGTTCTTAATTGGTGTGGCTTCAGAGTGTGGCACATATTACTAAGAGTGTTAAAATTGTTTATATCACAACCACTAGTGTACTCTGTGTCACCCAGTATGCCTTGCAGTCGTGTGCGTGTCGCCGCAGAAGCCACACACAACATGATGCTGGACTGACAAGCAGATCGTACATGTTGTGGTAGGCGACAAAGCCAATGACTTCAAAACACGCCCTAATACTTATTTTCTGGATGACTGCTGTCAGTCATTCAAGAGAATAACAGCGTCTCCTATTGTCTTCTTCGCTTCATGACACGGGTCTTAAATGGCTCTTTGAATGGCAAAGGATACCGATCCCAGAACCATGTATATCAAATATTTCCGGATGGTTCAACCGCCACCCGCCCGAATCTAATTAAAATCTATTTTTTCGTCATGTTAACTGCCCGACCCGCGGTTTATCCGCGGACTCCGCGGATGAGACCGCAAACCGCGCATCTCTAATATATATATATATATATATATATATATATATATATATATATATATATATATATATATATATATATATTGTTTTTGTTTTTTGGGATATTGCTCTTTTTATCTTTGGTATGAACATTATTATGTTAAATCTGTTAGGGCTGGGCGAAAATAAGGACAATTGAAATCAGACTTTAATTAAATTTCTATGCTATCTCTAGAACAGAGTGATCAAAACAAAGTGGCTACAAAATCTATCTGAGATATATTTGAGGAACAAAGGAAAGTAGCAAAGGGCAGAAGGCCAAAAACAGAAAAATCACTCCATAAGGAGGAAAAAGGCAAATAGCAAAATTTCTATAAGAATCCAATAGCGAAAACCAACAACGTACAATAATCTACAAAAGGAAAATCAATCATGCGAAGGAGTCGAGAAGGCAGTAAACTAAAGACGCTCCAAAAGGAGGGAAAAGGAAAACAAGGCACTATGAACTAGATACAAATTACTAGCATGAAAAACTTTAGCAACAGAAAATCCCTCTCTCAGAGGAAACAAAGAAATCAATAAATAAAGTGAGACAATACTTAACAAACTTGGTACAAGGCTGGAGGCACGTAGCGAGACGATATACTCTGGCACAAGACAAGAGGCGGAAGAGACATTTATACACGTGAGGGAGGGTGACACAGGTGGGCACAATCAGGCAATCAGGAGAGAGACCAGTGACACGGGAGGAAGGGCAAGTGACCCGAAACGAGAGGGAGAGTTAACCTTTCAAAATAAAACAGGAAATGACAAGACATGAAACCAGACAAGACTTCACCCAGGTGTGACAAAATCGAAGTTATTGGTTGTGTTTTTTTTGTTGTTGCTATTTTTGCATTACAACAATTTTATTATTTGATCATGTTGTACTGCATTGTAATCTTTTGTTTTGTGATTGTGATATTTTTTTCTGCCTGGACCCCAGGAAGAATAGTCTCCACTGCGGTGTAGACTAGCGGGGATCCCTAATAAACTAAACTAAACTAAACTAATCTTCCTCCTGTCTATGGCGTATCCAATGTAAATTAGCATTGAGCCAACACGTTTTGAAAAGTGGAGCTTTCCTGTACTTTGAGCACTTTATATCAAGCACCGAATTCGGTACACATCTCTATATTTTTCCTGGCACCTATATTTTTTGGGGGTTGTTCTGGAGGCATTTTCATCTTGCTTTTGATCCTGCAGTTTGTTGACGGGAACGCAACTTTTTTCATGTGCAGTATTTGTGGAATAGAAAGAAAGCCACGAAACACCGAGTTTCCGACACTTTGGGAGGTCTGTGCTAAATGGGCGTGAGCGGTGTTGTTGCCTGCATGTGGCGGGAAGAACACGTGAACGCAGCTGGGAATTGTGAAGGCTCTTTGCAGGCCTTGGGAGGCCTTTCACGCACGCGGCCTCGCCATCAAGTGGCGGCGTCCGTTTTCATGTCGGTAAAGAGGCGAGCAGAAAGTAGACAAAGAACGTGTGTGTGTGGGTGTGT
>NC_084630.1:41926382-41961382 GCF_033978795.1 Nerophis ophidion | reverse complement strand
TATTCTGTTTATATTTACATCTAACACAATTTCCCAACTCATATGGAAACAGGGTTTGTATATGTCATCAGTGTTTGAACCTAACACTCATTTTTAGGTCAATTTGTTATTTTTATTTTATTTTTTTAATCCCTGGCTGGTGATGGACTGACACACCCTCCACCATCCACCGCTCGCTCGCCATCCACAGAGTGGCCACCCCTGCTCAATTGTAATCTTTTTAATACTCCTTAAATGCAGCCTAGATAATCGAACTAGCAATTGAGCATTGATCAATAATTCTTTGTTCTTCTTATAGTCCATGAGACAAAAAAAAGTCAATCCGGTCCAGAAAAACACGATGATGGTCAAGCGAGTCCTTCCAGAGGAGGGGGTGAAAAATGTACAAAAGGAGATGTCTCGTAACGTGCCCATGGAGCGTGGACAGAGTGGCGCCATCGCTTGATAAGAGGAAGTTGTGCATCCAATTAACTATAGGATGTGTAATTATTATATTACTATTAGTTTGGAGTTGACAGAACACACTCAGTCTACATTGCAGTGATTAAGACTAATGTCATTATGTCCTCAAACAATGAAGATCCTGTTAAAAGTCCTGGTGGGGAGGTCCTGAAAGTCAAACAGTCGGTCTCCAACTTACCACACTTTAAAACTTTAAAAAGCAGCACATTGTTGGACCGCCAAAAGAAAGTTGTTCGTATGGACCGCGTCGGTACTAACTTGTAATTCACTTTTCCACCAATTGTGGCAGTAATGACTCTGAAAAACTAACAGAAGAAGTCTTGAGGTAGAGTCATAGAGAATTTTCTTAAAGGGGAACTGCACTTTTTTTTTTTTTTTTTCGGAATTTTGAGAGACATGAAGACACGTTTTTATTTCCAGGATTTTAAATATGATAAAAACGCTTGGACAATGTGGCTAATGGGAGTATGTATGTATACATATATATATATATATATATATATATGTAGGTGTGGGAAAAGTCACAACACTACTTCATCTCTACAGAACTGTTTCATGAGGGGTTCCCTCAATCATCAGGAGATTGAGGGAACCCCTCATGAAACAGTTCTGTAGAGATGAAGTAGTCTTGTGACTTTTCCCACACCTACATATTGCGCTCTACCACGGTATCGAGCACTATTCTCTGGATAATCCAATCAAGATATATATATATAAAATCTTGGATTTATCCATAGAATAGTGCTCGATACGGTGGTAGAGCGCAATATATGTATGTGTGGGGAAAAAAAATCACAAGGCTACTTATCTCTACAGAACTGTTTCATGAGGGGTTCTCTCAATCGTCAGGAGATATATAGATAATATAGTAACAGACACCTTCATAACAATATGTAATATGTACAATAAACACACTGTAATTATATGTATAATGTAGTAACAAACACATTCAGAACAATGTGTAATATGTACAATATACAGACTGCAAGTAAATATATATATATAATCTAGTAACAGATACCTTCATAACAATATGTAATACGTACAATATACACACTGTATATTTATCATGTAACAAACACATTCAAAACAATGTGTAATATGTACAATATACACACTGCAAGTATATGTAATGTAGTAAGAGACATCATAACAATATGTAATATGTAAAATATACACACTGCAAGTGTGTGTGTGTGTGTGTATATATATATATATATATATATATATATATATATATATATATATATATATATATATATATATATATATATATATATATATATATAATAATGTAGTAACAGATGCCCAGAAACTTTGCATCAGTCCATCATAGATGAACTCGGGCCTGGCGAAGCGTTCCTGGGTGTTGTTGATAAATGTATATCGCTTTGCATAGTAGAGTTTTAACTTGCACTTACAGATGTAGCGACCAACTGTAGTTACTGACAGTGGTTTTCTGAAGTGTTGCTGAACCCATTTGGTGATATCCTTTACACACTGATGTCGCTTTTTGATGCAGTACCACCTGAGGAATCCAAGGTCCGAAATACCATGGCTTACGTGCGGAGATTTCTCCAGATTCTCTGAACGTTTGGATGATATTACAGACCTTAGATGGTGAAATCCCTAAATTCCTTGCATTAGCTGGTTGCGAAATGTTGTTCTTAAACAATTTGCTCATGCATTTGTTGACAAAGTGGTGACCCTCGCCCCATTCTTGTTTGTGAATGACTGGGTATAAAAGCAGCTTCCGTGAAATGCTCAATCATGGCACCCACCTGTTCCCAATTAGCCTGTTCACCTGTGGGATGTTCCAAATAAGTCTTTGATGAGCATTCCTCAACTTTCTCACTCTTTTTGGCCACTTCCGCCAGCTTTTTTGAAACATGTTGCACGCATCAAATTCAACAAAATAGCAAAGTTTACCCGTTCGAACTTGTCTTTGCAGTCTATTCAACTGAATAGAAGTTGAAAAGGTTTTGCAAATTATTGTATTCTCTTTTTATATACAATTATCACAACGTGACTGTCAATAATTGGGCTATGAGGTGGTTGTTTTCCCGAGATGCAAGTGAACTTGGACCGGAGATGGCATGAAGGTAAAGACATTTCTTTATTTTAACACTAACTAAAAACAGGAACAAACAAAAAGCGCTCACAATGGAGGTACAAAACTTGGCTATGGGAACAAACAAAATCTTGCACAATGGCATGAATAAGGAACTATTTTACTTGGAACGGAACGAGAACGGGACATGGATCATTGGCATGGATTACAAGGTGCTTAGCAGGTGATCAAGGGTGAGAAGGAGGTGGTCGAAGGTGGTAAACGGTGATGTTGCCAGGACAAAGAACAGAAACAGACAGGCTTAAATAATACTGTGGTGATTAGTGAAAACGGGTGTGAGACATGAGGACAGGTGAAAACTGAGTTGTTATGGTAACAAAACAAACCAGGAAGTGCAAAAACAGGAACTGAGTGTCCAAAAAACAAAACATAATCACACAGACATGACAGTGACAACTTCACTGCTTTTGGGTTTTGTAGAATACATTGTTCATCCTCATTTTTAGTCATCTTTCTTTATTCAGACAGCCTCGGAAAAAATGAATCTGCGAAGACTCTTCCCTGAATAAGGGAAGATCCCAATAGTCACGTTAACAATTGTATAATTATACTGAACAAGATTGTAATGCACGAGGAAAAAGTCCTAGTGTAACCAGAATAATGTATCTTTTTTAAATAATAGATTGAAAGAAAAGAGTAGATGAAATTGGACTATGGTGAGAAATAGGTCGGAATGTTGTTGTTTTTTTAAAGTTGAAGTCGCATGTTTCCCAAACATTTGGCTCCAACGTGTCTGACTTTCAGGTTCGCCGCAGCGTTAGTTCCGTCTTGTCAGTTCCAGGTCATTCACGCTCTCCTGCCTGATGTGTCGCCTTCCGCTCCGCCTTACTTCAACACTGAAAAGCTTTTGTGACACTTTAATGGTGTTTGGGGGGGTAAGAAAAAAGTATATCTTAAAAAAAAAGAGAATATTACCCAGCCTGCAGCCTCAGTTTTGACAGCCTTACGACGCTAATTCAGTGCCTTCTAAGGGAGAAATACATCTGATTAAGGAGGGCATATGATCACATAACAAATCATACGGTGACATAAACTAAGAACACAAACATCAGCACAAAATGTCAATCTCAGTATTTAGGAAATAAGCCTTTTTATGAAGAAACATCAGCAATGATGGATGAAAATGCTATAATTTGCTACTATTCTATGTGTGAATGCAGTGGATTTAAAAGAAAAACAAAGGTATTTCGTGAGCAATCTTTTCCAAAAAGTCGGACATACCTGGCATTTCAGGTGTCTGATATGTTGAAGCTTGATGCTTTATCTCTTCGCATGATGTTTGCGAAACATTTTGGGGTAAATAGCAAGAGGAATGTCTTCTTCTGAAACACTAAAGAAGTCCCACAGAATAAACGACATGTTTGTTTTACGCCGAGCTCAAGGGAGGTTTTCGACAGGCCTTTTATAGTACCGAGGATAAAAGTAGCGCTTGATTTGCTCACCCAAGCCCACCCACAGCAAAATTCGATATTGGAGCGTTAAAAAACAAAACAAAACCTGAGCCGATTCACAACACAAAACTTATTTTAAAGAGGATAAATATAGTTTCACATGCATATAGCAAAGGGGAATACATATTAATTATAAATTAAAGTAATAAATTAACATCACATTAACCATTACTAAAGTAATTGTTATATGGTATTGTAAATAAACTTGAAACTAGGGATGCACCGAAATGAAAATTTGTGGCCGAAGCCGAGTAAAATTTAAACGCTTGGCGGAAGGCCGAATACTGAATAATGAATGCAGTTTTTCACAATTTTTTTATATTGCATAAATAGCCTAGAATAAATATTTAGACATGTTTTTCAAATAAAGTAATTTTTTATTGAATGTTGACATTTTTTTAATATTCCAGTAGCCTTTGCTTTTCAAAAAAAAGCACAAAGTTTTTCATTTATATTAGGCCTTCAAACAAAACATGCATTCCAAAAAAAAATAAATTGCATTAAAGTGGATAAACCCACAACAAATGAATTATTGTCCTTTTGGAAAAAGTCTGCTTAGCCACAGTAGATATGCTAATAATGTAAACAGAAGGCTCAAGTAAATCTCAATTAAGTGTGTGCTTGTAACCTCATACACTTATACAGGTAGCCTACACAACAGGCTAATAATGTAAACAGAGGCCCCACTAAATCTCAATAAGTGTGTGCTTGTAACCTCATACACTTATACAGGTACACAACATATCCCAACGTCACTGCACGTTGGTTGATTGCGTCACCGCATCAAAAAATTGCGTCACACGCCACTATCCAGCCTTGTTTTTAACTCATTCCACCGAAGGCCGAATGTGGCTTTTTTTGCCATATTCGGCCGAATATATTCGCTTACCGATTAATCGGTGCATCCCTACTTGAAACTAAAGACTCTTTTTGGTGAACAAGAAGGGAATGGGAGAACCATCATCTCCAACATCTTCTACAAGTTTCTTTCTGGATTTGAATAGTGTTTCTCACCTTTATCAACTCGCAACTTTCTTTGGTCCCTGGGATTATTATGCAGTTCGCATAGAGACCCAGGCACCGGCGTGTTGGATTCTTTGTATGGGCACTCCATTCCGCAGAATAAAATGCAAGGAAACGGACGAATTTGTTGCATATTTGACTCAAATGGTAAAGCAAAACTGGAACAAAATTTTGTCAAAAGCCAACTTTATAAGGGAACCACTAATATTATATTTATGTATAAGATAAAGTTGGGATTTTTGACTCTTTGAAGGGAGCCATTTCTTTCAGCGAGCCGTTCAAAAGACTATATATATATCTATCTATATATATATATATATATATATATATATATATATGTATATGTATATATATATATATATATATATATGTATATATATATATATATATGTATATGTATATATATATATGTATATATATATATATATGTATATATATATATGTATATATATATATATATATATATATATATGTATGTATATATATATATATATATACATATATGTATATATATATATATGTATATATATATATATATATATATATATATATATGCATATATATATACACATATATATGTATGTGTATATATTAGGGGTGGGCAAATTAACTCAAGTTAACTCATCAATCTATTAACGCCGACAATTATTTTATCGCACATTTGCGTATGTTGTTTACATGCTTTTATTTTGTTAACGCCTTTTTTTAACAAGATTGCATCTCCCGGATGTACTTCGGCGTGGAGGAGCTCTTGGTAAAGATGGAACATTTGGCAAAAATACCGGACAATTCTGCAAATTTCATGGCTGGCTTACAGCGTGGTCACTCCGGGATCACTTACGACCGCCAGACAATTCTGGATGTGGATAGATCGGGCCGTTTTGGACTGAATGAGGCGTGCTTGCTAGACCGGCTAGCTAGCATGGGAATACTTTGCTACTTTGGAATACATCCAGCGGCCTGTGAAGCAGCGGAGTATATGTGTTGTCTGTCTATTTATGAATAATGCAGACGAGGAGTGTTGGCTGAGTTCTTAACTTTTACTTTCAGAGCGTGCATATCACAACATACAAGATGCCGTCATGGCGACACACAACCTATACCGGGCTACCGCGCATGCTGGTCACTGCTGTTGCATGCTGGGTAGGGTAGTTCTTTTTTTCCCTGGCTCATAACATCACAATATAGTACCATGTATATGCGTTCAGTTTATCAAAGCACCAAGCAAGCAATCGGAAAATTCCCATCATATCAATTCCTAGATATGGTCATAATGCTACTACGGATAATTTGATCAAAAATTCCCTAAAACAGCCCACTACCTATAATATAGTTTTTTTAAACATAAGATCCCTGATAAAAAAAATGTTCCTGCTGTTACCTCAGAAATTGCCTGTTCAGATGTTATGATTGTGGCTCAGAGATTTGTATGTAGATTATATTTATTTTCCATAACAAACAGGATAACTTAAATACCCTGGCAGTGGCAATAAGCTTAAATGTTTACATTTTTTGAGTTGATTTTCATAAAATATGCTATTTAACTGCTACTGTTTAACAAGGACTGATTTAAATTGTGTTTGCACAACAAATGTTTTGGCGCTTTTGTTCATGTGGGAGAATATTCCAATAAAGGTGCACTACACACTACTTTTGAATTCATTATTGGGCTTTGCGTATACAATGCAGTTAATCGCGATTAATCGGAGAAATAGTGCGATTAACTTCAATTAAAATTTTTAATCGTTGCCCAGCCCTAATATATATATATACACATACACACACAAAAAATATATATATATCAAATTCTAAAGTTAATGATTATTTGCAAAAAAAAAAAAATGTATGTTTGAACATCAAATATGTTGTCTTTGTAGCATATTCAACTGAATATGGGTTGAAAAGCATTTGCAAATCATTGTATTCCATTTATATTTACATCTAACACAATTTCCCATATATATATTTTTATATATGCTCTATATATGTATATACATGGGTGTGTGTGTGTGTGTATATATATATATATATATATATATATATATATGTATATATATATATATATCTTTTTTAATTTTTTTATTTTTTTTACTGTCTTTATTATTGATTTTTTTTTTTAAATCAAGGAAACAGTCACTAATATCAGTTATAAAATAAGATGTGCATCAGAATACGTAAAAATTGACACACATATTTTAGGTTCATTGAGGTTAGCTAATTTTATATGTTTTGGAAAGTCTTGACAAGCCAAATGTTGTTCTTTTGGCAGATCATTTTGTTTAGTTCAAGTAAAATAGCCCTCATTTTTGTATTTGTTTGTCTTGTTTTCAAACAGTGACTATTTGCAGTGTTGGTGAAAAACGCACGGCCCGCCACTGCTGTAACGCTGGAAAGTGAAAATATATTGTTCCGCCTGAATGAGGTAAAAAACCAACATTTTAACTGTAAAATGTAACTTTTCAGCCACTCACCACATAAAACCCAGAGACTCAACTTTGCCGCTATGTTTTGTTGACTGCTTTGAAAAGGCGGAGATGCAACAAGCATCTGTCACTGTTTGCTGCTCGATTGCTTGTCCGTTTTTTATGCACTCCCATAAAGCCGTGACACTACATTGTCAATATACCGCGCTATCTGCCGCCATCAATAAAAGGCACTTTGGATGGAGTGTCCCCCGCGTCGCCGTCGTCCCTCATTATGCGCAGCCTCTTCCAAGACGGAGAGGCGGCGGCGTCGTCCCCGGCCAGGCGCCGGGGAAATGTCACCCCCACAAGGTCTTAATTAGCGTCCTCAATCATTGCGGCAGCCAACCACCCACACTCCCGCAGACAACCATTTTGGCATTTAAATGAAGCACTTTGGGGTTTGTTTTTTTTTTAAAAAGAGGTTCTTTAATGATACGTTAGCAGTTGTACTTTAGGATTATTTTGTACAATCACTTTAAACTCTTAAAGTTACATGTATGTTCCGTGTACACCAGGCGTGTCAAACTTGTTTTCATGGTGTAAAGCAGGGGTAGGGAACCTATGGCTCGCGAGCCAGATGTGGTTCTTTTGATGACTGTATCTGGCTCTCGGATAAATCTGAGCTGACATTGCTTAACACGATAAGTAATGAATAATTCCACTTGTAATCACCGTATTAAAAATAATTTTCAAAATATAAAACATTCTTGTGCATTTTTAATCCATCCATCCGTTTTTTGTACCGCACCTGTTCAAGAAGTCGCGTTAATGGTAAGAAGTTATTTATTTATAATTGGTTAGTGTGGGGCTTGCCCTCCTGGGGGTTCTTCAGACCACCAAGCACCGACATGAGAGCCTCTTTAAGATTTTTTTTTTTTCCAATAAGTCTCTTAGTTGCTTTCCAGCAATTGTCTTTTTCTCTTTCGTTCTCGCTCGCACTCTGGCTCCAGCCCCAACCCCGTCTCACCTCCTGGCTGCTGCTTATAACAGAGCGACAGGCGATTAGATAACAAGGCCCAGGTGGGCCATCTATGCACCTGTCGCTGATTTCGAGGCCGGTCCTGGCAACTCCCTGCTTCGCTGCAGGCCCGCAGGCCACGCCCCCTCCACAGTTAGCTTCAGAATAACAATGTTATGACAAAGAATAAGAGACCTATTATACTCTAGAAATGTTGGTCTTACTTAAAAATGCACACGTTTTGTCGTGTTCAGTGTTAAAAAAAATAACTATATGGCTCTTACGGAAATACATTTGAAAATATTTGGATTCTTGGCTCTCTCAGCCAAAAAGGTTCCCGACCCCTGGTGTAAAGGCTTGGACTGTTGTGTGGTTTGTTTTCCCGTGGTGCAAAGCCATTGGACCGGACACGACGTGAAGGTAATGACATATTTTAATTTTACTATAAACAAGAACAAACAAAAGGCGCTCTCAGCGGAGGTTCTGGGGTGGCCTGTACGGAGACGCCAATTTTATGTAGTGGAAAAGTCGGAATTTTAAACAGGAACAATAGAAAGTTTGTTACAACAGTTTTATTTACTCATAATCAGATAGTACAAAGTTGGATTGAATCGACATGAATTACAGACAGTGTCTCCGGAGACGAAAGATGGTGCACCCTCGTGAAGGATTTAAGAAAGAGCGCACGCTGAGGCTTGGTCTTCCCTTCTTATTTATACACTCCATGATGGCCAGATTTGTAGCATAACAACTTATATAACTGTCCAATGTTCAGGGTGACTTGACCTTTCATGTCGTGTCCCAATGCATTAATTTTGGAGGTAACCCTAGGACAGAAATTTTCCACTACATTTTAAAACTTGGCAATGAAAACAAAAACTTGCACTAAGGCAAAACTATGGACATAAAACAAAACTTGCACAATGGCATGAATAACAAAAAACTTACTTGGAACGAGAAAGGAACATGGATCAATCAATCAATCAATGTTTATTTATATAGCCCCAAATCACAAATGTCTCTAAGGACTGCACAAATCATTCCGACTACGACATCCTCGGAAGAACCCACAAAAGGGCAAGGAAAACTCACACCCAGTGGGCAGGGAGAATTCACATCCAGTGGGACGCCAGTGACAATGCTGACTATGAGAAACCTTGGAGAGGACCTCAGATGTGGGCAACCAACAAACTCAACTTGGCGCAGGATATAATCAATGAAATTGATCATAAACAAAAAACGCTCCAAAAGGAGGCAGAAACAATGGCTATACAACTCCTACACTGTATTTTATCTAAAAAAAAAAAAAGGTTAACAAAAGGTGTCACTCAAAAAAATGAGGAAAAGGAAGATTTGTAAGAAAAAACTGAAAACTCACCACTTCGGCTGCAAAACCCAATAACACAAAATCACTCTGCCGAGGAGGAGGAAAAGACAACTCAAAATATCAACAAGGCAATTCAGGATCAAGATTTTCAAACAAGAGACGAGGCCAGGTTTGGACAGGAAGCTGGAGGGGCACGAACAAACGCGACAATCTGGCACAGCACAAAGGGAGGCGTGGGCTTATAAGACACATGGGGGTAATGGGGAACAGGTGGAAACAATCAAGGGTCAGGGATGACATCAGAATGGTGACACAAAAGGAAGGGCAGGTGACCTGAAATGAGAGGAGAGTTACTTTTCAAAATAAAACGTGCAATTCACAAGACAGAAGAAACCAAGACGAGACAAGACATCCCTCACAGCAGTGTGAGAAGTTATGGTTGTTCTTAGAGGGCCGCTTGTAACATGACTAACGATATATATATATATATATATATATATATATATATATATATATATATATATATATATATATATATATATATATGTATATGTATATATGTATATATAGATGTGTGTATATATATATATGTATAGATGTGTGTATGTATGTATGTAGGTGTGGGAAAAATCACAAGACTACTTCATCTCTACAGAACTGTTTCATGAGGGGTTCCCTCAATCATCAGGAGATTTGAATGGAAGCATTCACATACAATGGTTTATATAGGGCACAGAGTGGGTGGGTACAGGCAGGCGTAGGGTGTGGTGATTGGCTCATGTGTTACCTAGGAGGTGTTTCCGTCTGTGGCGTCATGTTGAAATGATTTCACTGCGCTTGTTGAGGGATGATAGATCTGGATGATATATAATAAACAGTTTTCCTTTAAAGCATAGGTTGCATCTTTTATTACCACTGTTGTAAGGTGTGCTGGATCCAAGAATTTGCCATGTTATTGAATATTCAACATTATTGTCTTTGAGGTTCCAAATGTGTTTGCTGAGTTCTGTAGAATTCCGCAAAGTCTGGTTTCTAAAGGAGGCTTTGGGATTATTCCATCTTGTTTTAAACGCTCCTTCGGTTAATCCTACGTACGTGTCGGCTGTGTAAATGTCCTTGCGTGTTACCTTTGCTTGGTAAACGACTGATGTTTGTAAGCACCCTCCGTTGAGAGGGCAATCAGGTTTCTTGCGACAGTTACATTCCTTATTGGTTTCAGAGTCGTTTAGTCTGGGGGTAGGCAGTCCTTTTGCAATTGCTTTGTTGTGGTTTGAAATGATTTGTTGCATGTTATTCATACAGCTATAGCTCAATTTAATGTTGTTCTTGTTGAATATTTTTCTTAGGGTGTTGCTTTTGGGTTTGTCGATCAGAGTGAGGAACTTGTGGCCGATATTGGTTGAGACGTTTTTGCTGAATGGGGGGTTGTACCAGATGATGTTTCGTTTTCTGCTCTTTTTTGGTTGGATGACAGCATATATATATATATATATATATATATATATATATATATATATATATATATATATATATATATATGTATATATATATAATATGTATATATATATGTGTGTGTGTGTGTGTATATGGGTGTATATAATTTATTTATTTATGTCTATTTTTATGTATGCTGTACAAAAACAAACTTTAGATTTTACAGTAAAAGGGGAAAAATGCAGCTCAGTTGCCAGAATTTTTGTTGCCATTTCTAATATTAAGTAGTGTAAAGTTCTTACTTATACCGGTCAGTAGACTCGCCATGGAAGCACTAAAACATACCGGTGTAGTGACTTTACATTATTCACCCAAGGAACTTTAGTTATTAGAGAGTTCCGGTCGGACGTTTTTTTTTTCATGGGATACATTTCGGGCGTTGTTGTTGCACTAGTGAGCCACGGATGGGGAGATGCTGCTCTGTTATTAATTGAAGTAAAGTCCAAGTAGAGTCCAGTCCATAGTGGATCTAACATAATAGTGTGAGAGTCCAGTCCATAGTGGATCTAACATAATGGTGTGAGAGTCCAGTCCATAGTGGATCTAACATAATAGTGAGAGTCCAGTCCATAGTGGATCTAACATAATAGTGTGAGAGTCAAGTCCATAGTGGATCTAACATAATAGTGAGAGTCCAGTCCATAGTGGATCTAGCATAATGGTGTGAGAGTCCAGTCCATAGTGGATCTATCATGATAGAGTGAGAGTCCAGTCCATAGTGGATCCAACATAATAGTGTGAGAGTCCAGTCCATAGTGGATCTAACATAATAATGAGAGTCCAGTCCATAGTGGATCTAACATGATAGTGTGAGGGTCCAGTCCATAGTGGATCTAACATAATAGTGAGAGTCCAGTCCATAGTGGACCTAACATAATAGTGTGAGGGTCCAGTCCATAGTGGATCTAACATAATAGTGTGAGAGTCCAGTCCATAGTGGATCTAACATAATAGTGTATGGGTCCAGTCCATAGTGGATCTAACATAATAGTGTGAGAGTCCAGTCCATAGTGGATCTAACATAATAGTGTGAGAGTCCAGTCCATAGTGGATCTAACATAACAGCGTCAGAGTCCAGTCCACAGTGGATTTAACATATTAGTGTGAGAGTCCAGTCCATAGTGGATCTAACATAATAGTGAGAGTCCAGTCCATAGTGAATCCAACATAATAGTATGAGAGTCCAGTCCATAGTGGATCTAACATAATAGTGTGAGAGTCCAGTCCATAGTGGATCTAACATAATAGTGTGAGAGTCCAGTCCATAGTGGATCTAACATAATAGTGTGAGAGTCCAGTCCATAGTGGATCTAACATAATAGTGTGAGAGTCCAGTCCTTAGTGGATCTAACATAATATTATAGTAATATTGTATGTAAATAGACCTGACTAGATGCCCTATGGTCCGGAACACACAGTATATTACTGCACGTCAGCAACTAAATTAGGAGTCTTTGTGACTAGTTTTGGAATAGTCCCATTATCATTTATATGGCAAATAACAAATAGTGATATACAAGTTTATCACCCGAGGCTGTGACATATATCAGCCTCCCTATTAGCTGCCATATGCAATGAGAAGGTAAGATGAGGTTTTTAGCGCCATGACAAATGGGCCCACATTAAAACCGCCGTTGTATACGAGAACTCGACAGGAAGTAACGTTCCTGTTGTTAACATGAACTACAAACTTGTGTAAACGATAGGAATCCTCACCACAGGCGCTGATAAGTTTCTGCTGAATTATAAATGAAATAAAGCCTCTTTTATTCACAAGCCAGACAAGAAAATGTGGCGTCACGTTGGTCTCTTTGCCTTGAAGCTACGTTCACGCAAGTCTCGCACTTCACTTCCAGCTTCAGGGTTCCCAAATAGATGACCGCCACGTGTCCCGTGTCGCACAATAAACGCCGTCCGCCCGCTTTCCAATTTCCCCGACATCCAAAGGGTGCAGATGATGCTGCACGCTTCCATCTGCACCCTGGATTGATTCTTCCCTCGTCTCTTTGGTGGCGCTGGGCTGCGTGATAGAGGTGCATCCTAATTATGTCCCAGAGGCCGGGTGCTCGTTATTGAAGGCAGGCGCAGCATCACAAGCAGGTGGGGGCGCCCGGCCGCCACAAAAAGATAACTGCAAATTGAAATTCCTCCTCAAAAATAAAAGTTGCGATACGAACGCTGATGGCTTGTGTTGCTGAGCCGAAGCACCAAAGACATAAATCATCTGGCTGGCTGATACATCACAGCATATCATAGACCAGGGGTCACCAAGGCGGTGCCCGTAAGGACCAGATGAGTCGCCCGCTGGCCTGTTCTAAAAATAGCTCAAATAGCAGCACTTACCAGTGAGCTGCCTCTATTTTTTTATTATTTTATTTATTTACTAGCAAGCTGATCTGACATTTTTAATTCTAAGAGAGAAAAAACTCAAATAGAATTTGAAAATATTTTAAAGACTTGGTCTTCACTTGTTTGAATAAATTCATTTATTTTTTTACTTTGCATCTTATAACTTTCAGAAAGAACATTTTAGAGAAAAAATACAACCTTAAAAATGATTTTAGGATTCTTAAACACATATACCTTTTTACCTTTTAAATTCCTTCCTCTTCTTTCCTGACAATTTAAATCAATGTTCAATTAAATTAATTTTTTATTGTAAAGAATAATAAATACTTTTTAATTTAATTCTTAATTTTAGCTCCTGTTTTTTCGACAAAGAATATTTGTGAAATATTTCTTCAAACTTATTATGATTAAAATTCAAAAAAAATATTCTGGCAAATCTACAAATCTGTAGAATCAAATTTAAATCTTATTTCAAAGTCTTTTTAATGTCTTTTAAAATTTTTGTTCTGGAAAATCTAGAAGAAATAATGATTTGTCTTTGTTAGAAATATAGCTTGGTCCAATTTGTTATATATTCTAACAAAATGCAGATTGGATTTTAACCTATTTAAAATATGTCATCAAAATTCTAAAATGAATCTTAATCAGGAAAAATTAAAGTTAAAGAAATTATTATTTATTTTTTTTCAAAAAGATTCGAATTAGCTAGTTTTTCTCTTCTTTTTTTGGTTGAATTTTGAATTTTAAAGAGTCGAAATTGAAGATAAACTATGTTTCAAAATATTTTTTTTTTCGTGTTTTCTCCTCTTTTAAACCGTTCAATTAAGTGTTTTTTTTTTCATCATTTATTCTCTACAGAAAATCTTCCATAAAAGGAAAAAAAATGTACGACGGAATGACAGACAGAAATACCCATTTTTTTTATATATCCATCCATCCATTTTCTACCGCTTATTCCCTTTCGGGGTCGCGGGGGGCGCTGGCGCCTATCTCAGCTACAATCGGGCGGAAGGCGGGGTACACCCTGGACAAGTCGCCACCTCATCGCAGGGCCAACACAGATAGACAGACAACATTCACACACTAGGGCCAATTTAGTGTTGCCAATCAACCTATCCCCAGGTGCATGTCTATAAAGATTTATTTATTAAAGGGAAATTGAGCTAATTGGCTATTTCTGGCAATTTATTTAAGTGTGTATCAAACTGGTAGCCCTTCGCATTAATCAGTACCCAAGAAGTAGCTCTTGCTTTCAAAAAGGTTGCTGACCCCTGCCATAGTAATAATACTCAACATCCCCTAGTGGCTGTGATTGGTATAGGAAGCAGAAGAACAATGCAGTTAACAAAACTCCAACACTACATTTTCATTTGGAATGTCAATAAACTATTCTGTTCCTATTCTGTCATTTTAGTGCTATGCATGCTTTCTGCTTTTCTGAGGAGACGTGAATGCTTGAGTCATCAGAGTCAATCAGAATCAGAAATATTTTGATAATCCGTCAGGGAAAATAACATTTTCAGCACAATCAGTACAATTTTTATATGTATGCAGTATCACAGTATTCACACAAATATATGCAATATATTTGTGTATGTATGCAATATCACAGTATTCACACAAATATATGCTATGTATTTTTGTATGTCTGCAATATCACAGTATTCACACAATTTGCTATGTATTTTTGTACGTTTGCAATATCACAGTATTCACACATATATGCTATGTATTTTTGTTTGTCTGCAATATCTCAGTATTCACACAAATATATGTTATGTATTTTTGTATGTCTGCAATATCACAATATTCACACAAATATAAATGTTTGTATATCTGCAATATCACAGTATTCACACGAATATATGCTATGTATTTTAGTATGTCTGCAATATCGCAGTATTCACAGAAATATATATTTTTGTATATCTGCAATATCACAGTATTCACACAAATATATGTTATGTATTAGTGTATGTCTGCAACATCACAGTATTCACACAAATATATATTTTTGTACGTCTGCAATACCTCAGTATTCACACAAATATATGCCATGTATTTTAGTATGTCTGCAATATCACAGTATTCACACAAGTATATGCTATGTATTTTTGTATGTCTGTAATATCACAGTATTCACACACATATATATTTTTGTATATCTGCAATATCACAGTATTCACACGAATATATGCCATGTATTTTAGTAAGTCTGCAATATATCAGTATTCACAGAAATATATATTTTTGTGTATCTGCAATATCACAGTATTCACACAAATATGTGTTATGTATTTGTGTATGTCTGCAATATCACAGTATTCACACAAATATATATTTTTGTATGTCTGCAATACCTCAGTATTCACACGAATATATGCCATGTATTTTAGTATGTCTGCAATTACACAGTATTTACACGGATATATGCCATGTATCATAGTATGTCTGCAATATCGCAGTATTCACAGAAATATATGTTATGTATTTTTGTATGTCTGCAATATCACAGTATTCACACAAATATATGCTATGTATTTTAGTATGTCTGCAATATCACAGTATTCACACTTATATATGCTATGTATTTTATTATGTCTGGAATATCGCAGTATTCACAGAAATATATATTTTTGTGTATATCTGCAATATCACAGTATTCACACAAATATGTTATGTATTTGTGTATGTCTGCAACATCACAGTATTCACACAAATATATATTTTTGTATGTCTGCAATATCTCAGTATTCACACGAATATATGCCATGTATTTTAGTATGTCTGCAATATCACAGTATTCACACAAGTATATGCTATGTATTTTTGTATGTCTGTAATATTACAGTATTCACACACATATATATTTTTGTATATCTGCAATATCACAGTATTGACACGAATATATGCCATGTATTTTAGTAAGTCTGCAATATATCAGTATTCACAGAAATATATATTTTTGTGTAACTGCAATATCACAGTATTCACACAAATATGTGTTATGTATTTGTGTATGTCTGCAACATCACAGTATTCACACAAATATATATTTTTGTATGTCTGCAATACCTCAGTATTCACACGAATATATGCCATGTATTTTACTATGTCTGCAATTACACAGTATTTACACGGATATATGCCATGTATTATAGTATGTCTGCAATATCGCAGTATTCACAGAAATATATGTTATGTATTTTTGTATGTCTGCAATATCACAGTATTCACACAAATATGTGTTATGTATTTGTGTATGTCTGCAACATCACAGTATTCACACAAATATATATTTTTGTATGTCTGCAATACCTCAGTATTCACACGAATATATGCCATGTATTTTAGTATGTCTGCAATTACACAGTATTCACACGGATATATGCCATGTATTATAGTATGTCTGCAATATCGCAGTATTCACAGAAATATATGTTATGTATTTTTGTATGTCTGCAATATCACAGTATTCACACAAATATATGCTATGTATTTTAGTATGTCTGCAATATCACAGTATTCACACTTATATATGCTATGTATTTTATTATGTCTGGAATATCGCAGTATTAACAGAAATATATATTTTTGTGTATATCTGCAATATCACAGTATTCACACAAATATGTTATGTATTTGTGTATGTCTGCAACATCACAGTATTCACACAAATATATATGTTTGTATGTCTGCAATATCTCAGTATTCACACGAATATATGCCATGTATTTTAGTATGTCTGCAATATCACAGTATTCACACAAGTATATGCTATGTATTTTTGTATGTCTGTAATATCACAGTATTCACACACATATATTTTTTTGTATATCTGCAATATCACAGTATTCACACGAATATATGCCATGTATTTTAGTAAGTCTGCAATATATCAGTATTCACAGAAATATATATTTTTGTGTATCTGCAATATCACAGTATTCACACAAATATGTGTTATGTATTTGTGTATGTCTGCAATATCACAGTATTCACACAAATATATATTTTTGTATGTCTGCAATACCTCAGTATTCACACGAATATATGCCATGTATTTTAGTATGTCTGCAATTACACAGTATTTACACGGATATATGCCATGTATTATAGTATGTCTGCAATATCGCAGTATTCACAGAAATATATGTTATGTATTTTTGTATGTCTGCAATATCACAGTATTCACACAAATATATGTTATGTATTTTAGTATGTCTGCAATATCACAGTATTCACACTTATATATGCTATGTATTTTATTATGTCTGGAATATCGCAGTATTCACAGAAATATATATTTTTGTGTATATCTGCAATATCACAGTATTCACACAAATATGTTATGTATTTGTGTATGTCTGCAACATCACAGTATTCACACAAATATATATTTTTGTATGTCTGCAATATCTCAGTATTCACACGAATATATGCCATGTATTTTAGTATGTCTGCAATATCACAGTATTCACACAAGTATATGCTATGTATTTTTGTATGTCTGTAATATCACAGTATTCACACACATATATATTTTTGTATATCTGCAATATCACAGTATTCACACGAATATATGCCATGTATTTTAGTAAGTCTGCAATATATCAGTATTCACAGAAATATATATTTTTGTGTATCTGCAATATCACAGTATTCACACAAATATGTGTTATGTATTTGTGTATGTCTGCAACATCACAGTATTCATACAAATATATATTTTTGTATGTCTGCAATACCTCAGTATTCACACGAATATATGCAATGTATTTTAGTATGTCTGCAATTACACAGTATTCACACGGATATATGCCATGTATTATAGTATGTCTGCAATATCGCAGTATTCACAGAAATATATGTTATGTATTTTTGTATGTCTGCAATATCACAGTATTCACACAAATATGTGTTATGTATTTGTGTATGTCTGCAACATCACAGTATTCACACAAATATATATTTTTGTATGTCTGCAATACCTCAGTATTCACACGAATATATGCCATGTATTTTAGTATGTCTGCAATTACACAGTATTCACACGGATATATGCCATGTATTATAGTATGTCTGCAATATCGCAGTATTCACAGAAATATATATTATGTATTTTTGTATGTCTGCAATATCACAGTATTCACACAAATATATGCTATGTATTTTAGTATGTCTGCAATATCACAGTATTCACACTTATATATGCTATGTATTTTATTATGTCTGGAATATCGCAGTATTCACAGAAATATATATTTTTGTGTATATCTGCAATATCACAGTATTCACACAAATATGTTATGTATTTGTGTATGTCTGCAACATCACAGTATTCACACAAATATATATTTTTGTATGTCTGCAATATCTCAGTATTCACACAAATATATGCCATGTATTTTAGTATGTCTGCAATATCACAGTCTTCACACGAATATATGCTATGTATTTTATTATGTCTGGAATATCGCAGTATTCACAGAAATATATATTTTTGTGTATATCTGCAATATCTCAGTATTCACACAAATATGTGTTATGTATTTGTGTATGTCTGCAACATCACAGTATTCACACAAATATATATTTTTGTATGTCTGCAATATCTCAGTATTCACACGAATATATGCCATGTATTTTAGTATGTCTGCAATATCACAGTATTCACACGAATATATGCCATGTATTATAGTATGTCTGCAATATCGCAGTATTCACAGAAATATATGTTATGTATTTTGGTATGTCTGCAATATCACAGTATTCACACGAATATATGCTATGTATTTTAGTAAGTCTGCAATATATCAGTATTCACAGAAATATATATTTTTGTGTATCTGCAATATCACAGTATTCACACAAATATGTGTTATGTATTTGTGTATGTCTGCAACATCACAGTATTCACACAAATATATATTTTTGTATGTCTGCAATACCTCAGTATTCACACGGATATATGCCATGTATTATAGTATGTCTGCAATATCGCAGTATTCACAGAAATATATGTTATGTATTTTTGTATGTCTGCAATATCACAGTATTCACACAAATATGTGTTATGTATTTGTGTATGTCTGCAACATCACAGTATTCACACAAATATATATTTTTGTGTGTCTGCAATACCTCAGTATTCACACGAATATATGCCATGTATTTTAGTATGTCTGCAATTACACAGTATTCACACGGATATATGCCATGTATTATAGTATGTCTGCAATATCGCAGTATTCACAGAAATATATGTTATGTATTTTTGTATGTCTGCAATATCACAGTATTCACACAAATATATGCTATGTATTTTAGTATGTCTGCAATATCACAGTATTCACACTTATATATGCTCTGTATTTTATTATGTCTGGAATATCGCAGTATTCACAGAAATATATATTTTTGTGTATATCTGCAATATCACAGTATTCACACAAATATGTTATGTATTTGTGTATGTCTGCAACATCACAGTATTCACACAAATATATATTTTTGTATGTCTGCAATATCTCAGTATTCACACGAATATATGCCATGTATTTTAGTATGTCTGCAATATCACAGTCTTCACACGAATATATGCTATGTATTTTATTATGTCTGGAATATCGCAGTATTCACAGAAATATATATTTTTGTGTATATCTGCAATATCTCAGTATTCACACGAATATATGCCATGTATTTTAGTATGTCTGCAATATATCAGTATTCACAGAAATATATACTATGTATTTTGGTATGTCTGCAATATCACAATATCACAGTATTCACACGAATATATGCTATGTATTTTATTATGTCTGGAATATCGCAGTATTCACAGAAATATATATTTTTGTGTATATCTGCAATATCTCAGTATTCACACAAATATGTGTTATGTATTTGTGTATGTCTGCAACATCACAGTATTCACACAAATATATATTTTTGTATGTCTGCAATATCTCAGTATTCACACGAATATATGCCATGTATTTTAGTATGTCTGCAATATCACAGTATTCACACGAATATATGCCATGTATTATAGTATGTCTGCAATATCGCAGTATTCACAGAAATATATGTTATGTATTTTGGTATGTCTGCAATATCACAGTATTCACACGAATATATGCTATGTATTTTAGTATGTCTGCAATATCACAATATCACAGTATTCACACGAATATATGCTATGTATTTTATTATGTCTGGAATATCACAGTATTCACAGAAATATATATTTTTGTGTGTATCTGCAATATCTCAGTATTCACACAAATACGTGTTATGTATTTGTGTATGTCTGCAACATCACAGTATTCACACAAATATATATTTTTGTATGTCTGCAATATCACAGTATTCACACGAATATATGCCATGTATTTTAGTATGTCTGCAATATCTCAGTATTCACACGAATATATGCTATGTATTTTATTATGTCTGTAATATCGCAGTATTCACAGAAATATATATTTTTGTGTATATCTGCAATATCTCAGTATTCACACGAATATATGCCATGTATTTTAGTATGTCTGCAATATCTCAGTATTCACTCGAATATATACTATGTATTTTGGTATTGTGTGCAATAAGCAAGCATGTTCTGTTTGACTTTGACAACACGGCTTAAAAGGAGGGCTCATTTAGCCTTTTATTGTTTTCCATAAAAATGGCCATAATGGACACAAAGTCACCCTTTCTTGTCCACCAATGAATGGCGGGATGAAAGGGGGAGGAGATGGCCGCCATTAAGACGGGCGGCGAGCTCTTCGCCGCTCATCCTTTCCGACATTGTAATGCGTGCTGACAAGTTCATTGCTGTGTCCCAACCTTGAACGAGCAGCAATCAGTGCGGCAAAGTGCTGCCGGACCGCCAGGCATATTTTACAACTGCTGTGATGTTCCACGCACTGTCAGGGAGCTATTAATCTAACAATATGTTTATTACGGTTATCAAGCCGGCGCTGAATTATACTAATGATTCCCCCTCGTGTCGTTTAATAAGCTCGCAGTGCAGTCCGACAGAACGGTAAATAATGGGACTCGAGTGAAATATTACCACCTAGTGGCCTTTTATAGGTACTGCCATGCTGCCTTTGTGTACATCAGAATCCTTGATTGAGGAATTGGTTCGTAAACAGAAAAGTTTGTACAGAGAGGCAAAGCTCCCAATCACCGTAAACTCGGGGACTATAAGTTGCTACTTTTTTCCTACGCTTCGTACCCTGTGGCTTACAAGACAGAGTGGCTAATTTGTTGATTTTTCTTTGCTGGCGGCTATTATGAAAATTATTTTGTGAAAAAAAAACATGCAAAAGTACTCTGCGATGAGTGCAGCCACCCCGTAAGGGACAAACGGTAGAAAATGGATAAATGGAAGCAAAAACACTGAGAGGGGTGTGTCGTTGTTTGTGCTATGGCGTCACCTTTTGGACAGTGTTGCAGCGTTTGTAAGTTTTACAATATACCGTATTTCCTTGAATTGCCGCCGGGGCGCTAATTAATTTAAAACTTCTTCTCACTCTGGCGCTTACGAAAGGCATGCGGTAAAGGCAAGCATGCGCTAATTATTTTTAAAAACTCTTTTCACTCCGGCGCTTACCAAAGGCATGCGGTAAATTTAGGCCTGCGCTTGTAAATTTGAGTGTGATGTAAGAATACCATCATGAAAAGCATGTATATAGTATGCGCCTGCCTATAATTACGGCCGGGTCAAACTCGTTTCGCAAAATATTATTTTTACAAGCGCATGTCTAGAATTTCCGCCGGGTCAAACTCGTCACGTCACGAGTGACACTTCACCTGTCATCATTTTCAAAATGGAGGAGGCTGATTTCAATCACTTGAAATCGCATAAAAGGAAGAAGATTAAGAGCTATTCAGTAGGATTTAAGGTCCAAGCTATTGAATATGCTAAAAAGAACAGTAAGCAGCTATGTTTTATTAATATACCGTAGCTGCGTGTGTCAAATATGAGTCATTAAATGACTACCGCCTCCTGGTGGTAGAGGGCGCTAGTGATCCTTCTTGTGACTACTCGGCTGCAGAAGAAGTGACAACAAGCAGCAATCGTTAATTTTTTCCTCTCGCTTGCACTTTTAACATGGAGGATTACATATCTAAAATAAAACAGTTTTCTAATCTGGACTTTCAATGGAAGCAGGAGGTAATAAAGGAAGATCTCCATCAAGACAGAGAGACTTTTAAAACTGAATAAAGATTAAGAAGACTTCTATAATCAAGTTATCGATACTTTTGATCAGAAGTAGCTGCGCATGGACTTCATTTATAAGTAAAGTTAAGACCGTAATGTTTTTTTTTTAATTAAATGTGCTTTTCATGTGGGTTTCCTTACATCACACTCAAATTTATAAGCGCAGGCCTAAATTTACCGCATGCCTTTGGTAAGTGCCGGAGTGAGAAGAGGTTTTAAATAAATTATCGCCCCCGCGGCAATTCAAGGAAATACGGTAATTATTCTTACACTTTCTTTAATTCAATGATTATTATTCGCTTGTTCTTCCCAACACCGGCCTTCACATAAAGATGGAAAAACAACATTTTTAAATTGGCTTCAAGCTTTTGAGTGAGACACAAGATGTTGGGTTGGTCTTCTGGGGTTTGCTGCGCCAAGTAGTGGTGGGGAGGAATCTCAAACCGGCTCGTAAATAACCTTTTCTAGCATTTTAAGCCGACTGCTTGTATTTTCCAAAGTGCACTCAATGTATATTGGCTCTCTTTAGATTGTGCACCTATAATGTTGTGGCTTGTGAAAGTCAATAATGATTTAAATGATGGTCGCTACCCTCAAGAGGCAAACTGATGAAAAAAAACAAAAAAAAATTAAAGCTGCAAGCAGCGATGGACGGGACCGACTTTTGCTGGTGTTTCCTGCCTTTACCCATTCAACATATCTTTACCTGCTTATTACCTACCTTCCCTGCATCCTGGGGTCACACTGGTGCTTCTTTCTTTCAGCCATACATGCTGGTGCTTCCTGCCATCACCCAGACAACATATCTTTACCTCCACATTACCTTCCTACTCTGTATCCTGGAGTCAAACTGGTGCGTCCTTCTTTCACCCAGTACACATATCTTTACCCGCACATTACCTACCTTTTCTGCATTTTGTGGTCACGCTGGTGATTCCTGCTTTTAAGCGGCCATCTTGAGACGGCAGCAGCGCCACAGCATCAGCGTAGCAGTTCTTTGAAGGCTCGTAAAATCAAAATCGGAGCAGTTAGAAAAACTCTTTAGTCAAATTTTAATCAGAAGGGTTCAATCTCTTTCCTGTGCGAGTTTGAAGCCGACACAACAAACGCGCTCAGAGGAGATAATGTTTGGAAAAAGGTGACAGGTTTTTACAAAACTTTTTTTATTGACGGGGTAATTGCCAACTTCCTGTTGATTTTTGCTGAAGGATGTTAATGAATGAAATGTAGGTCTAAGTGAGACCTACATAGAGGTTTTTGTTTCATGTCTCTCCGACATTCCTACTGAAAGTTACAATCAGTTTTGTCTGTTTTCTTCCTTGGAGCAGTTTTGTCTGTGTTTTATTCCTAGGGAGCGCAATTTTGAGTTTAAGGTTGTTGTTTTTTTTTATAAGATCGCAATTTTCACCAGTCCTGATGTGTGTGTCCAGTTTGAGTTTTGAAGCATTTTAAGGGGGTCAAATTACAGCTCAAAGATGCAGAAAGGAAATTTTTTTTAGGAAACTTTTTGTTTTGAAGGGGTTTTTGCCAACTTTCTGTTGATTTTTGCTGAAGGAGGTCAGGTTATGAAATCTAGGTCTAAGTCAGACCTACATAGAGGTTTTTGTTTCATGTCTCTACGACATTCCTACCGGAAGTTACAACCAGTTTTGTCTGTTTTCTCTTCCCAAGAGCAGTTTGGTCAGTGTTTAATTCCTAGGGGTTGCTAGAGCGCAATTTTGAGTTTAAGGTTGTTTTTTTTTTATAGGACCGCAATTTTCGCCAGTCCTGATGTGTGTGTCCAGTTTGGTGAGTTTTGAAGCATTTTAAGGGGGTCAAATTACAGCTCAAAGGGACAGAAATGAAATTATTTGGAAATGTTTGTTTTGAAGGGGTTTTTGCCAACTTCCTGTTGATTTTTGCTGAAGGATGTCAGCTTATGAAATCTAGGTCTAAGTCAGACCTACATAGAGGGGTTTGTTTCATGTCCCTACGACATTCCTAACGGAAGTTACAAGCAGTTATGTCTGTGTTTTTTCTTAGGGGGTGCTAGAGCGCAAATTTGAGTTTTGGGTTTGTTTGTTTTTTTTGATTAGATCGCAATTTTTGCCAGTCCTGATGTGTGTGTCAAATTTGGTGAGTTTTGAAGAATGTTAAGGGGGTCAAATTACAGCTCAAAGGGACAGAAAAGAAATTTTTTTAGGAAACTTTTTGTTTTGAAGGGGTTTTTGCCAACTTTCTGTTGATTTTTGCTGAAGGAGGTCAGGTTATGAAATCTAGGTCTAAGTCAGACCTACATAGAGGTTTTTGTTTCATGTCTCTACGACATTCCTACCGGAAGTTACAACCAGTTTTGTCTGTTTTCTCTTCCCAAGAGCAGTTTGGTCAGTGTTTAATTCCTAGGGGTTGCTAGAGCGCAATTTTGAGTTTAAGGGTGTTTTTTTATAGGACCGCAATTTTCGCCAGTTCTGATGTGTGTGTCCAGTTTGGTGAGTTTTGAAGCATTTTAAGGGGGTCAAATTACAGCTCAAAGGGACAGAAATGAAATTATTTGGAAATGTTTGTTTTGAAGGGGTTTTTGCCAACTTCCTGTTGATTTTTGCTGAAGGATGTCAGCTTATGAAATCTAGGTCTAAGTCAGACCTACATAGAGGGGTTTGTTTCATGTCCCTACGACATTCCTAACGGAAGTTACAAGCAGTTATGTCTGTGTTTTTTTTTAGGGGGCGCTAGAGCGCAAATTTGAGTTTTGGGTTTGTTTGTTTTTTTTGATTAGATCGCAATTTTTGCCAGTCCTGATGTGTGTGTCAAATTTGGTGAGTTTTGAAGAATGTTAAGGGGGTCAAATTACAGCTCAAAGGGACAGAAATGAAATTTTTTTAGGAAACTTTTTGTTTTGAAGGGGTTTTTGCCAACTTTCTGTTGATTTTTGCTGAAGGAGGTCAGGTTATGAAATCTAGGTCTAAGTCAGACCTACATAGAGGTTTTTGTTTCATGTCTCTACGACATTCCTACCGGAAGTTACAACCAGTTTTGTCGGTTTTCTCTTCCCAAGAGCAGTTTGGTCAGTGTTTAATTCCTAGGGGTTGCTAGAGCGCAATTTTGAGTTTAAGGTTTTTTTTTTTTATAGGACCGCAATTTTCGCCAGTCCTGATGTGTGTGTCCAGTTTGGTGAGTTTTGAAGCATTTTAAGGGGTCAAATTACAGCTCAAAGAGACAGAAATGAAATTATTTGTACATTTTTGTTTTGAAGGGGTTTTTGCCAACTTCCTGTTGATTTTTGCTGAAGGATGTCGGCTTATGAAATCTAGGTCTAAGTCAGACCTACATAGAGGGGTTTGTTTCATGTCCCTACGACATTGCTAACGGAAGTTACAAGCAGTTATGTCTGTGTTTTTTTTTAGGGGGCGCTAGAGCGTAAATTTGAGTTTTGGGTTTGTTTGTTTTTTTTGATTAGATCGCAATTTTTGCCAGTCCTGATGTGTGTGTCAAATTTGGTGAGTTTTGAAGAATGTTAAGGGGGTCAAATTACAGCTCAAAGGGACAGAAATGAAATTTTTTTAGGAAACTTTTTGTTTTGAAGGGGTTTTTGCCAACTTTCTGTTGATTTTTGCTGAAGGAGGTCAGGTTATGAAATCTAGGTCTAAGTCAGACCTACATAGAGGTTTTCGTTTCATGTCTCTACGACATTCCTACCGGAAGTTACAACCAGTTTTGTCTGTTTTCTCTTCCCAAGAGCAGTTTGGTCAGTGTTTAATTCCTAGGGGTTGCTAGAGCGCAATTTTGAGTTTAAGGGTGTTTTTTTATAGGACCGCAATTTTCGCCAGTCCTGATGTGTGTGTCCAGTTTGGTGAGTTTTGAAGCATTTTAAGGGGGTCAAATTACAGCTCAAAGGGACAGAAATGAAATTATTTGGAAATGTTTGTTTTGAAGGGGTTTTTGCCAACTTCCTGTTGATTTTTGCTGAAGGATGTCAGCTTATGAAATCTAGGTCTAAGTCAGACCTATATAGAGGGGTTTGTTTCATGTCCCTACGACATTCCTAACGGAAGTTACAAGCAGTTATGTCTGTGTTTTTTCTTAGGGGGTGCTAGAGCGCAAATTTGAGTTTTGGGTTTGTTTGTTTTTTTTGATTAGATCGCAATTTTTGCCAGTCCTGATGTGTGTGTCAAATTTGGTGAGTTTTGAAGAATGTTAAGGGGGTCAAATTACAGCTCAAAGGGACAGAAATGAAATTTTTTTAGGAAACTTTTTGTTTTGAAGGGGTTTTTGCCAACTTTCTGTTGATTTTTGCTGAAGGAGGTCAGGTTATGAAATCTAGGTCTAAGTCAGACCTACATAGAGGTTTTTGTTTCATGTCTCTACGACATTCCTACCGGAAGTTATAACCAGTTTTGTTGGTTTTCTCTTCCCAAGAGCAGTTTGGTCAGTGTTTAATTCCTAGGGGTTGCTAGAGCGCAATTTTGAGTTTAAGGTTATTTTTTTATAGGACCGCAATTTTCGCCAGTCCTGATGTGTGTGTCCAGTTTGGTGAGTTTTGAAGCATTTTAAGGGGGTCAAATTACAGCTCAAAGGGACAGAAATGAAATTATTTGTACATTTTTGTTTTGAAGGGGTTTTTGCCAACTTCCTGTTGATTTTTGCTGAAGGATGTCAGCTTATGAAATCTAGGTCTAAGTCAGACCTACATAGAGGGGTTTGTTTCATGTCCCTACGACATTCCTAACGGAAGTTACAAGCAGTTATGTCTGTGTTTTTTCTTAGGGGGTGCTAGAGCGCAAATTTGAGTTTTGGGTTTGTTTGTTTTTTTTGATTAGATCGCAATTTTTGCCAGTCCTGATGTGTGTGTCAAATTTGGTGAGTTTTGAAGAATGTTAAGGGGGTCAAATTACAGCTCAAAGGGACAGAAATGAAATTTTTTTAGGAAACTTTTTGTTTTGAAGGGGTTTTTGCCAACTTTCTGTTGATTTTTGCTGAAGGAGGTCAGGTTATGAAATCTAGGTCTAAGTCAGACCTACATAGAGGTTTTTGTTTCATGTCTCTACGACATTCCTACCGGAAGTTACAACCAGTTTTGTCGGTTTTCTCTTCCCAAGAGCAGTTTGGTCAGTGTTTAATTCCTAGGGGTTGCTAGAGCGCAATTTTGAGTTTAAGGTTGTTTTTTTTTATAGGACCGCAATTTTCGCCAGTCCTGATGTGTGTGTCCAGTTTGGTGAGTTTTGAAGCATTTTAAGGGGTCAAATTAAAGCTCAAAGAGACAGAAATGAAATTATTTGTACATTTTTGTTTTGAAGGGGTTTTTGCCAACTTCCTGTTGATTTTTGCTGAAGGATGTCGGCTTATGAAATCTAGGTCTAAGTCAGACCTACATAGAGGGGTTTGTTTCATGTCCCTACGACATTGCTAACGGAAGTTACAAGCAGTTATGTCTGTGTTTTTTTTTTAGGGGGCGCTAGAGCGTAAATTTGAGTTTTGGGTTTGTTTGTTTTTTTTATTAGATCGCAATTTTTGCCAGTCCTGATGTGTGTGTCAAATTTGGTGAGTTTTGAAGAATGTTAAGGGGGTCAAATTACAGCTCAAAGGGACAGAAATGAAATTTTTTTAGGAAACTTTTTGTTTTGAAGGGGTTTTTGCCAACTTTCTGTTGATTTTTGCTGAAGGAGGTCAGGTTATGAAATCTAGGTCTAAGTCAGACCTACATAGAGGTTTTTGTTTCATGTCTCTACGACATTCCTACCGGAAGTTACAACCAGTTTTGTCTGTTTTCTCTTCCCAAGAGCAGTTTGGTCAGTGTTTAATTCCTAGGGGTTGCTAGAGCGCAATTTTGAGTTTAAGGTTTTTTTTTTTTATAGGACCGCAATTTTCGCCAGTCCTGATGTGTGTGTCCAGTTTGGTGAGTTTTGAAGCATTTTAAGGGGTCGAATTACAGCTCAAAGAGACAGAAATGAAATTATTTGTACATTTTTGTTTTGAAGGAGTTTTTGCCAACTTCCTGTTGATTTTTGCTGAAGGATGTCGGCTTATGAAATCTAGGTCTAAGTCAGACCTACATAGAGGGGTTTGTTTCATGTCCCTACGACATTGCTAACGGAAGTTACAAGCAGTTATGTCTGTGTTTTTTCTTAGGGGGTGCTAGAGCGCAAATTTGAGTTTTGGGTTTGTTTGTTTTTTTTGATTAGATCGCAATTTTTGCCAGTCCTGATGTGTGTGTCAAATTTGGTGAGTTTTGAAGAATGTTAAGGGGGTCAAATTACAGCTCAAAGGGACAGAAATGAAATTTTTTTAGGAAACTTTTTGTTTTGAAGGGGTTTTTGCCAACTTTCTGTTGATTTTTGCTGAAGGAGGTCAGGTTATGAAATCTAGGTCTAAGTCAGACCTACATAGAGGTTTTTGTTTCATGTCTCTACAACATTCCTACCGGAAGTTACAACCAGTTTTGTCGGTTTTCTCTTCCCAAGAGCAGTTTGGTCAGTGTTTAATTCCTAGGGGTTGCTAGAGCGCAATTTTGAGTTTAAGGTTGTTTTTTTTATAGGACCGCAATTTTCGCCAGTCCTGATGTGTGTGTCCAGTTTGGTGAGTTTTGAAGCATTTTAAGGGGGTCAAATTACAGCTCAAAGAGACAGAAATGAAATTATTTGTACATTTTTGTTTTGAAGGGGTTTTTGCCAACTTCCTGTTGATTTTTGCTGAAGGATGTCAGCTTATGAAATCTAGGTCTAAGTCAGACCTACATAGAGGGGTTTGTTTCATGTCCCTACGACATTGCTAACGGAAGTTACAAGCAGTTATGTCTGTGTTTTTTTTTAGGGGGCGCTAGAGCGTAAATTTGAGTTTTGGGTTTGTTTGTTTTTTTTGATTAGATCGCAATTTTTGCCAGTCCTAATGTGTGTGTCAAATTTGGTGAGTTTTGAAGAATGTTAAGGGGGTCAAATTACAGCTCAAAGGGACAGAAATGAAATTTTTTTAGGAAACTTTTTGTTTTGAAGGGGTTTTTGCCAACTTTCTGTTGATTTTTGCTGAAGGAGGTCAGGTTATGAAATCTAGGTCTAAGTCAGACCTACATAGAGGTTTTTGTTTCATGTCTCTACGACATTCCTACCGGAAGTTACAACCAGTTTTGTCGGTTTTCTCTTCCCAAGAGCAGTTTGGTCAGTGTTTAATTCCTAGGGGTTGCTAGAGCGCAATTTTGAGTTTAAGGGTGTTTTTTTATAGGACCGCAATTTTCGCCAGTCCTGATGTGTGTGTCCAGTTTGGTGAGTTTTGAAGCATTTTAAGGGGTCAAATTACAGCTCAAAGAGACAGAAATGAAATTATTTGTACATTTTTGTTTTGAAGGGGTTTTTGCCAACTTCCTGTTGATTTTTGCTGAAGGATGTCAGCTTATGAAATCTAGGTCTAAGTCAGACCTACATAGAGGGGTTTGTTTCATGTCCCTACGACATTGCTAACGGAAGTTACAAGCAGTTATGTCTGTGTTTTTTTTTAGGGGGTGCTAGAGCGCAAATTTGAGGTTTTTTTTTATTTTTTTATTTTTTTTTATTAGATCGCAATTTTTGCCAGTCCTGATGTGTGTGTCAAATTTGGTGAGTTTTGAAGAATGTTAAGGGGGTCAAATTACAGCTCAAAGAGGCGGCGGTATAATAAAAGCAGCCTTTTCCAAATCCAACATGCAGGCGACCCAAATGAAGCCGTTCATTAGGGAGCGGCGCTGAAACCTGCTGAGCTCTAATCACGCATTCATCCAAACAACTTGGACTGAGACATTTCTGCAAGTCAAAACATGTGCACTAATATGCAAAAAGTGCTGTGCAGGGGATCTGAGACTCAAGACTTGTTAGTTTAATTTCCCCCTTACTTTTCTGTCCTATTTTGCAGAGATATTTTGTCACTTAATTACACAGCAAGATTGGATTTATGCTCCCGGGCTCTTCAGAGAGGCGCTAACTTGCTGCTCGCGCTCTACTTTACTGCTTTAGACAATGTTTCATTTGCATTCGAAAGGAAACTATCACCATTCTAAGTGTCTTTTATTCACAATGTATTCCCAAAACTCTGAGAGAAAATTGTGGAGAGCCATGAAGATTGATCATAGCATTAAAACTATTTTTGTATGGAAACTAAACTGAACCAACGCTGTATTGTAAAGGTGTCCAAAGTGCGGCACTTTAAAGGCCTACTGAAAGCCACTACTAGCGACCACGCAGTCTGATAGTTTATATATCAAAGATGAAATATTAACATTGCAACACATGCCAATACGGCCGCTTTAGTTTACTAAATTGCAATTTTAAATTTCCCGCGGAGTTTCCTGTTGAAAACGTCGCGGTATGATGACGTGTGTTTGTGACGTTTGTGGTCGTAGCGGACATTATTTTCCAACCCGATCCAAGCAATAAGTAGTCTGCTTTAATCGCATAATTCCACAGTATTCTGGACATCTGTGTTGCTGAATCTTTTGCGATTTGTTCAATTAATAATGGAGAAGTCAAAGTAGAACGGTGGAGCTGGGAAGCTTTTAGCCTTTAGCCACACAAACAGAGCCGGTGCTTCCTTGTTTAAAATTCCCGGAGGTGAAGCTTTACTATGGATCAGAGCGGTCAAGCGAACATGAATCCCAACTACATGTCAACCGGCAGTTTTCGGCGAGAAAATTGTGGTAATAAGCAGAGGTGTGGACTCGAGTCACATGACTTGGACTCGAGTCAGACTCGAGTCATGAACTTGATGACTTTAGACTCGACTTGACAACATTTAAAAAGACTTGCAACTCGACTTAGACTTTAACATCCATGACTTGTGACTTGACTTGGACTTGAGCCTTTTGACTTGACATCAATCAATCAATCAATCAATCAATGTTTACTTATATAGCCCTAAATCACTAGTGTCTCAAAGGGCTGCACAAACCACTACGACATCCTCGGTAGGCCCACATAAGGGCAAGGAAAACTCACACCCAGTGGGACGTCGGTGACAATGATGACTATGAGAACCTTGGAGAGGAGGAAAGCAATGGATGTCGAGCGGGTCTAACATGATACTGTGAAAGTTCAATCCACAATGGATCCAACACAGTCGCGAGAGTCCAGTCCAAAGCGGATCCAACACAGCAGCGAGAGTCCCGTTCACAGCGGAGCCAGCAGGAAACCATCCCAAGCGGAGGCGGATCAGCAGCGCAGGGATGTCCCCAGCCGATACACAGGCAAGCAGTACATGGCCACCGGATCGGACCGGACCCCCTCCACAAGGGAGAGTGGGACATAGAAGAAAAAGAAAAGAAACGGCAGATCAACTGGTCTAAAAAGGGAGTCTATTTAAAGGCTAGAGTATACAAATGCTTAAATGCTTCTACTGACATGACTTGCTACTTTCCCCAAAACCCAACGATTAAAAAGTTATTCAGGAGCGCTCCGTATCTGTCTGGGTGTGCGATGACAGCCTACGCGCTACCTGTCAGAACAACAGCCAATCAAATTACATCCATGTTTTTTTCCTCACACAGCATTCAGCCAATTAAATTGCAGGAAAACCAATGAAAAAAAGCTCTCAAACACGGCAGTGAGGAAAAGTTATGCCAAAAATTGTTTTGTTTGGGTATAAAAACGATGGCTTGGTCAACAAAAAAACAATTGCCGTATGCAAAGCATGCGGTTCGTTCGAAGATTACAGACAGAGACGCAACAACTTCCAACTTCGTTCGACATTTGAAGTTGCACAAAGAAGGGTAAATTTTGAATGTAAGTTAACATTTATTGGCTGAGTAACGTAACTTTTATTTGCTGCTTAGTTAAATCAGTGAGGCTGTGAACTCACTGCTAACGTTATAACCATAGACATCCTATAAGTAGACGCAGCATCGGCCACTACTGTCTACTAGCACTGACAAGACAAGACGAGACGAGACGCGCGGCCGCCATCTTGGAGTGGTGATCCCCTCCACTCAGTGCAATTCATTTGGAAGGAGCAATAAACTGTCGGCGCGTTTAATTTATTTTACCTCACAGAATACCACTGATATTCACGCGCTTTTTTGTCATACGTGTAACTATGATAAAAGACACATTTTTTGGCGTGTTCATTGTTTGCTTAACTATAATATAATATTCTTATATGCTATAAGTGAGCAGACGTCCGAGATCAAAACTGGGAATATAATCTCAGAGACGGGGGAAAAAAATCGGTCAGTTATTTTTAAGTTGAAGAAACAATATGATTATGTTGTATATGCATGCATATATCCTACACAAACAATGTATGAATACATTAGATATCTATATATCTTATAGACTGTATCTCTGTTGCTGCAACAGCAGAGAGTTTATTCTGTCTTGACACTTTGTATTAATATTTTCTATTACATTCTTCCCTTAAATGATCATGTTTACAGTGATTGTTTTAAATGTATTTTTCATGTATGTTGCTTTGGATAAAAGTGTCTGCCAACTTAAACATAAACGTATATAAACACCTGAAAGTCTTTATATAAATATCAGCTAAAACCACCAATCTGTTTCACTGGATTCAGAATAAAAGCAAATTCTGTCTTACCCAACAAAGTTAGTATTTGAATATTGTTACTTGAAGACTTATTCCTGGTCACAATTATACTGTTAAGAAAGTATTGTCTTATACTTTGCCTAAAGTGAGAATGCATCATAATCAGTGGCGGCTGGTGAATTTTCCATAGGGCCGTGAATTGTAAAAAGTACAACTCTGTTCCTTGTTATTTTCATGTAGTTATGTTTTCCATGTGTACGCACACATCAACACAGGATGAGATGAGATCAATGAGATAATGTAAGAACAGGATAGAAACTGCTATGGAACTAATTACAATGTAATATGCCATGGAAATACAATGTTAACACCTTTGTGCTAATAAGTACAGTTGCACTTGTTTTTTTGAAATGTGTTCATTCTGTAAAGGAATGAGTTAAATGTTTAAAATAACTGGTTAATAGTGATATTATAAAGTGCAATGTCAGCACAATTTTTTTTATTATACTGTAAATACATACAGCGTTTTAAAAGCATACACAATCTGTGTAAATATATTAGTCTGGGGTTAAAAGGACTTGAAATGACTCGAAACTCAAAATGCAGGACTTGGACTTGACTTGAGACTTTCCAGTCTTGACTTTGGACTTGACTCGGGACCTGCCTGTCTTGACTTGGGACTTGACTCGAGGTCAAAGACTTGAGACTTACTTGTGACTTGCAAAACAATGACTTGGCCCCACCTCTGGTAATAAGTCTCCACTTACCGGAGATCGGCAGAGCCAGCGTCCTCCTGCTGCCGTGAGAGACACATCTCAGAGACTCTGGCGTCAAAACACCTTTGGCCACACCCCTTTCGACTTCAATGTACTCTTTAACTCACTAAAACACTAGTAACACAATAAGCAGATAAGGGATTTCCCAGAATTATCCTAGTAAATGTGTCTAAAAACATCTGAATCGCATGCCCTCACCTTTTTTTAATTAATTTTTTTTTTTTTCCCCCCTATGCTTTCACTCTAAATTTCCTCATACACAAAACTTTCATCCTCGCTCAAATTAATGGGGAAATTGTCGCTTTCTTGGTCCGAATAGCTCTTGCTGTTGGAGGCTCACATTATAAACAATGTGAGGATGTGAGGAGCCGTCACACCGGTGACGTCATCGTCTGCTACTTCCGGCTTTTTTATTAGCAACCAAAAGTTACAAACTTTATCGTCAATGTTCTCTACGAAATCCTTTCAGCAAAACTATGGGAATGTCGTGAAATGAACAAGTATGACACATAGAATGGACCTGCTATCCCCGTTTAAATAAGAACATCTCATTTCAGTAGGCCTTTAAGTACATAACTCCATATGTGTTCATTTATAGTTTTGATGTGACAATCTACAATGTAAATAGTCATGGAAATAAAGAAAACAAATTGAATGAGAAGGTGTGTGCAAATATATATATACACAGTATATGTGTATATATATATATATATATATATATGTATAAAAACCCCGTTTCTATATGAGTTGGGAAATTGTGTTAGATGTAAATATAAATAGAATACAATGATTTGCAAATCCTTTTCAACCCATATTCAGTTGAATATGCTACAAAGACAACATATTTAATGTT
>NC_084630.1:41878882-41923882 GCF_033978795.1 Nerophis ophidion | reverse complement strand
ATCCAGATCCAATCACAGCTGCGGCTCGGAACGTACAAGCGTATTTCTTCATCTTACTTGTCGTCGGCGTCGCCACGGCTGTATCTTCCTTCCTTCTTCTGCTTCGTCTCTTTGTTGTGTGCGCAGTTGTGCACTGCACTCTATAAAAGCCGTAGATGTGTGTTTATATTATTCACATGTGAATAATGCTGTATAATAGACTGTGTTTATGTTATTCACATGTGAATAATGCTGTATAATAGACTGTATTTATATTATTCACATGTGAATAATGCTGTATAATAGACTGTGTTTATGTTATTCACATGTGAATAATGCTATATAATAGACTGTATTTATATTATTCACATGTGAATAATGCTGTATAATAGACTGTGTTTATGTTATTCACATGTGAACAATGCTATATAATAGACTGTATTTATATTATTCACATGTGAATAATGCTGTATAATAGACTGTGTTTATATTATTCACATGTGAATAATGCTGTATAATAGACTGCATTTATGTTATTCACATGTAAATAATGCTTTATAATAGACTGTACTTATATTATTCACACGTGAATAATGCTGTATAATAGACTGTATTTATGTTATTCACATGGGAATAATGCTGAATAATAGACTGTTTATATTATTCACATGTGAATAATGCTGTATATTAGACTGTATTTATGTTATTCACATGTGAATAATGCTGTATAATAGACTGTATTTATGTTATTCACATGTGAATAATGCTGTATAATAGACTGCATTTATATTATTCACATGTGAATAATGCTGAATAATAGACTGTACTTATATTATTCACATGTGAATAATGCTGAATAATAGACTGTACTTATATTATTCACATGTGAATAATGCTTTATTTCCCCCAGGGATGAATAAAGTACTTTATATTTTATCCTATTGTATTATCATTAAACACCTTTAACTTGTTAACCTCTCTTTCATAAATAAATGAATATAAATGATATATATGAATGAGGTAGATCCCCCTACACTTGGTACATTAAAAAAGTGGGTCGCCCACAGAAAAGGTGTGGCCACCCTGGTGTATGCGAACTCTGCCCGTGCAACAAAGGTATGGAAATATTGCACGGCTTCGTATCGGTGCCTATCGAAGTACCGAATTCGGCACCCATTCCTATGTAAAGCTATAATTGTTGTCAATAATTATTAAATATTCAGGGTGTCCAGAAAGGGATTGTTGGATTTACATCATTTCTTAGGGGGGAAAAAGGTATTCTGTTTTTGTACGAAACATTTCTTTGTGTTTCATCAGAGGTTGCTCACATCTCAAGAGGGACTTTGATCCTCTTTACAGGTACTCCTTAAATATTGGGGAAGGATCTCATCCAATATTTTACAACCTTCATCATAACCTTTGCAGAATGTTTTATTCCTGACCTTTTGCTGGCGGTTATGTCTCTCTCTGTTCAACCAAACACATCCAAAAGTATTATGGACTGGCGACGTCTTCAGAGGCAGGTAGAAGACACTCTTTATAGACTCAATGCTTATTTTAGGGAGAATAGTTTGAATGAAACAAAGATTTTTCTGCTCGCCTTATTAAGGGCCAAATGTCCCTTTGGGACAGAGGACACTATTGTATTTCTAAGGTTTTATTATTATTATTATACCGCCGCCTCTTTGAGCTGTAATTTGACCCCCTTAACATGCTTCAAAACACACCAAATTTGTCACACCCATCAGGACTGGCAATAACTGCGATCTAATCAAAAAAACAAAACTCAAAATTGCGCTTTAGCGCCCCCTAGGGAAAAACACAGATAAAACTGCTTGTAACTTCCGTTAGGAATGTCGTACAGACATGAAACAAAAACCTCCTATGTAGGTCTGACTTAGACCTAGATTTTATACACTGACATCCTTCGGCAAAAATCAACAGGAAGTTGGCAAAAACCCCTTCAAAAGCTGTAATTTGACCCCCTTAAAATGCTTCAAAACTCACCAAACTCGACACACACATCAGGACTGGTGAAAATTGCGATCTAATAAAAAAAAACAAAAAAAAACTCAAAATTGCGCTCTCGCGCCCCCTCGGAATAAAACACTAACAAAACTGCTCTTGGGAAGAAAACACAGACAAAACTGTTCGGAACTTCCGGTAGGAATGTCGTAGAGACATGAAACAAAAACATCTATGTGGGTCTCACTTAGACCTACATTTCATTAGTTGACATCCTTCAGCAAAAATCAACAGGGAGTGGGCAATTACCCCTTCAAAACAAAAGTTTTGTAAAAACCTGTCACCTTTTTTCAAACATCTCCTCTGAGCGCGTTTGTTGTGTCGGCTTCAAACTAGCACAGGAGAGAGATTGAACCCTTCTGATTAAAAGTTGCGCAAAGAGTTTTTGTAACTGCTCCGGTTTTGATTTTACAAGCCTTCAAAGAACCCGCTGCGCTGATGCTGCTGCACTGCTGCGGTCTCAAGATGGCCGCTTAAAAGCAGGAAGCACCAGCGTGACCACACAATGCAGAGAAGGTAGGTAATGTGCAGGTAAAGATATGTTGTCTGTGTGATGGCAGGAAGCACCAGCATGTATGGGTGACAGAAAGAAGCACCAGTGTGACCCCAGGATGCAGGGAAGGTGAGTAATGTGCAGGTAAAGACATGTTGAATGGATAAAGGCAGGAAACACCAGCAAAAGTCGGTCCCGTCCATTGCTGCTTGCAGCTTTAATTTTTATTTATTTTTTTCCTAATAAATGCACATCGTCAAGATTGTGCCTGCACTGCCAACATGTGTGCATCAATAAAAAGATTTTAAAAACTCTGTATTGTTTGCCGCCACTCAGATCACAGCACACACGCACCACCGCTCTCATGTGCGCTCTTTAGCAGTGAACTCGTGGAAACCATGTCCGCGTTTTCATAGTTCCCCTTAATCCAGGGTTCGGGAACCTTTTTGGCTGAGAGAGCCACGAAAGCCAAATTTTTCAAAATGTATTTCCGTGAGAGCCATATCATATTTTTTAACACTGAATACAACTAAATGCGTGCATTTTTAAGTAAGACCAACATTTTTAGAGTATAATAAGTCTCTTATTCTTTTTAATAACATTGTTATTCTGAAGCTAACCAATAATAAATAAAATGTCATGTCTGTTGATCATGTTTTTGTTTGGCCATGTGCTGTTTGTCCTTTGGACTCTTTAAGTTCCTGTTGTTTCCCACTCCCTTGTCTGGTTTCCTTGGTTACTCATTTTGTCCACCTGTCTCTGGTGGACAAAACGCCCTCTCACCTGCTTCCCGAGCACTGATCAGAGGCAGTATTTAAGCTCGTCTTTGCCAGTCAGTCGCCCTGTGCTGACTTGTTTCATGCCTTGCCATAGTTTCGTGCTTCATGCCATGCCAAGTAAGTTTTGTTTGATTTATGTTCATAGTCTGTTTATGCGTTAGCTTTGTTCTTTAGCCCAAGTTGTGCCTCCGCTGTGAGCGATTTTTGTAGTTAAAATTAAATCATGTTTTTACCTAAATGCCATGTCCCGAGTAGTCCGTCTGCCTTCCTGGGAGAATGACACCCCCCCCCCATCGTGACATAAAATACTTTTTACCATTAATGCGACTTCTTGAACAGGTGCGGTAGAAAAAGGATGGATGGATTTAAATGCATGAGAATGTTTTGTATTTTGCACGTTATTTTTAGCACTGTGATTACCAGCGAAATTATTCATAATTATCGCGTTGAGCAATGTCAGCTAAGATTGATCTGAGAGACAGGTGCAGTCATCAAAAGAGCCACATCTGGCTCTAGAGCCATAGGTTCCCTACCCCTGCCTTAATCCATGCATTTTGAATTTGATCCATTTTTATTGGTTACACTCGTTAAACAGTTAATTGAAGCAACGGAATATAAATGGAAGCTTGATTCTAATTGAATACATGGATTAATTGTTGCAGCATAAACCAGATGTGCAGTGATGTAGGTCGCTGTCCCTGGCGCATTCAAATCTGAACAGACACAGTAAAGTAGCGTTCCACAATTGCACCACATTTTATGATGCACACCTTAGTTGTCGTCAATGTTTTGCATTTCTTCTCCTTAGTGATATCTTTTGCATCTTCACTCGTGGTTGACTGCTGTTTGTTTTTCAAACTCTCCTTAAGTATCCAATAAAGGTTACCTACTGCTTGCACATCTCCTGCCTTCTCTGTACCCTGTAATCACACCAAATGTCATAATAATTGTATCTAAGTGTGGAGAGGCGGAGCCGACGGTCCGACACAGCGGCAGGGCATGCTGTAGCCCGGCCCAAGATGGCGGCGCGGAGGCGGAGAATGCGAGCGGGCGGCGAGGTGGGGTGAGCCGGGAGCGACGCTACAAGCGAGATCAGGTGCGTGGATCGTGCACCTGGACGCAATTAATGTATCTCCTCTCGAGGTATAAAAGGGGAGAAGGAGGAGAGAACGGGGCAGAAGGAGTTGGAGAGCCCGCCGGGGACTGTCCTCCCCGCCTCCGGTGGTCCAGCCAGGTTGGGTGCCAAATGTGACAGACTCTCGCTGTCGTGCGGGTTCCATTGACCACCAAGGAAGGACATTCTTGAGCAGGTTTGACTCTTGTTTTTTTTTTTTCCAAATAAACCTTAGTGTAGGTCGGGTCGCTTTTCAGCTCCTTGCTTCTCCACTGCTCGCTCTTCGGTCCGCTCTTCAGTCGGTCGCGTCTTCGTCTGCCTCTTGCTCTCCGTCTCTCGTGCGCTGCATGTGCTGCGGGCTCTCCAACTCCTTCTGCCCCGTTCTCTCCTCCTTCTCCCCTTTTATACCTCGAGAAAAGATACATTATTGTGTCCAGGTGCGCGATCCACGCACCTGTTCTCGCTTGTAGCGTCGCTCCCGGCACGCCCAGCCTCGCCGCTCGCTAGCATTCTCTGCCTCCTTGCCGCCATCTTGGCATCTCCAGCGTGCCCTGCCGCTCTGTCAGACCGTCGGCTTCGCCTCTCCACACTAAGTTATCACAAAAGTTTGTGTTGCGATGAGTTCCCGGCGAGAGGACAAAAGCTGTCTTTGATCTTACCAATCAAAAGGCTTTCCAAACGCCACTGTGTATGATAGGAAGCGACATGAAGGTGTCATTTTCTTTGATGTATTGTAGTCCACAGGACGATCTTGTCTTGACCCGAGATCTACAAAGCGGAGAGGAGGCAGGGTCCGACCCCCCCTCCAGGCATCTTTTCTTTGAACTGTTTTGTAACCAAAGGTGATGGTTTTTTACGACCCCTGTCCCTTTAGAAATAGTTGTTGCCATGTAATCTGGGAAAGTCCAAATAAAAGAGGAGGCGTACAATCTTTGGTCAGAGCGTGGTGGGAGACTGTACAAGAATACAGGCCAGACATTTCTCCACAATCGAGCTAAATTTAATTAAAATTGACTTAGTATTTCTTTCTTTAAAAACATTAATTCAGTATTTTTTAACTTTAGAAAGTCATATGGTTGAAACCGATAATGATGCCAAAAAACATAAAAGATGAGAAGTCCTCAAATGCTTATTTTTAAAATGTAATTTTGTTTAAAGATTAAATGCTATCTGTTGTTGTGTTTTCAAATTTTCAGTGCGCATTGTTATGTTCGGGGGTCTAGATTATGTTTTTGTTATTTTCTGTTGTTTTGAACTCCATTAGCTCCTGTTTTTTGGCGCACTTGTTTGTTTTGGTTGCCATGGTGACTTATGATTTTCACCTGCCGCCGGTGTTCGGACGCTCACACGTCTCTAATCATGAGACTATTTCAACCGCCCTTGCCAGTCAGTCAGTTCATGCCATAGTTCATGCAGTTCGTTTTCATGCCAAGTAAGTTTTGTTTATTCATGCCACATTTTTGTCAATGCGTGGACTTTGGGGTTTGTTTTTCTGGAATGCAAAGGAAAGTTGGAGCGGGCAAGGCGTGAAGGTAAGGACATATTTATTAATTACAAAAGGAACAAAAGGCGCGCACAGGGCGGAAGTACAAAAATTTGGCTAATGAAACAAAAACTTCCACAAAGGCAGAAACTATGAACATGAAGCAAAACTCGTAACTGTGTCATGAAAACACAAAACTTACGTGGCATGGCAAGAAACATAACTATTAACAGGCATGAGTATCAGAGGTAAAGTTGTCAGGCTGACTTCCTGGCAACTTTTGGTTTAAATAATAGTGACGTGATTAGTGAAAACAGGTGCGTGACTCCAAATGTGAAGCAGGTGAAACTAATAGTTGCTATGGTGACAAAACAAGAGAGTGAAACAGCAGCAACTGAGTGTCCAAAAACCAAACAGAACATGACTTAAAACAAAACATGATCACAGACATGACAAGTTTAGTGAGTTGTGTTTCTTGTCCATTGTTCTGTCTTAGTTGTGTTTTCGCCTCGTGCGCCTTTTTGTTTGTTCCTATTTTGATAGTGATTCATTAAAAATGTTCCTACCTTCACGCCCGCCTGGTCCAGAGTAGTCAGTTTGCATCCCGGGAGAACAAACCCCGCAGCAAGTTGCGAAAACCCTCACGTCTTGACATACATAAATGAAGTGATTAATTAAAAATGTTCCTACCTTCACGCCTGGTCCAGAGTAGTCCGTTTGCATGACGGGAAAACAAACCCCGCTGCAAGTTGTGAAAAAATCCACGTCTTGACATACATAAAGGAAGGTGTGTGTTGCTGAGCCCGACCTGGACATAATTTGGACTGGAACTAGTTTTAAGAACCCTTTTAATCAGTGGTGCCCACCGGGCTTGATTGGTACCAGGCCGCAGAAGAATTTTTTATAATTTTTTTTATTTATTTATTAAATCAACATAAAAAACACAAGATACACTTACAATTAGAGCACCAACCCCAAAAAAATTCCCTTTTTCATGACAAAAAAAAAAATAGATAAATAAATTACAAATATTTTCTTTAGTAAAAAAAGAAAGTAAAACAATAAAAAAGCACTTGCATATGAAGTAGTAATTAAAGAAACTGAGTAAAATGAACAGTTAAAGATTAGTACTATTAGTGGACCAGGTGCGAGACTCCAAATGTGAAACAGGTGAAACTAATGGTTGCTATGGTGACAAAACAAGAGAGTGAAACAGCAGCAACTGAGTGTCCAAAAACCAAACAGTACATGACTTAAACCAAAACATGATCACAGACATGACAAGTTTAGTGAGTTGTGTTTCTTGTCCATAGTTCTGTCTTAGTTGTGTTTTCGCTTCGTGCGACTTTTTGTTTGGTCCTATTTTGATAGTGATTAATCAAAAATGTTCCTACCTTCACGCCTGGTCCAGAGTAGTCAGTTTGCATCCCGGGAGAACAAACCCCGCAGCAAGTTGCGAAAACCCTCACGTCTTGACATACATAAATGAAGTGATTAATTAAAAATGTTCCTACCTTCACGCCTGGTCCAGAGTAGTCCGTTTGCATGACGGGAGAACAAACCCCACAGCAAGTTGTGAAAACCCTCACGTCTTGACATACATAAAGGAAGTGATTAATTAAAAATGTTCCTACCTTCACGCCTGGTCCAGAGTAGTCCGTTTGCATGACGGGAGAACAAACCCCGCTGCAAGTTGTGAAAAAATCCACGTCTTGACATACATAAAGGAAGGTGTGTGTTGCTGAGCCCGACCTGGACATAATTTGGACTGGACCTAGTTTTAAGAACCCTTTAAATCAGTGGTCCCCACCGGGCTTGATTGGTACCAGGCCGCAGAAGAATTTTTTGTAAATTATTTTTTAATTTTTTTTTAATTAAATCAACATAATAAACACAAGATACACTTACAATTAGTGCACCAACCCCAAAAAATCCCTTTTTCATGACCAAAAAAAAAAAAAAAAGAATCCCCCCTTTTTAAAAAAAAAAAAAGAAAGATAAATAAATAAAAAATATTTTCTTTAGTAAAAAAAAGAATGTAAAACAATATAAAAACACTTACATATAAAGTAGTAATGAATGAATCTGAGTAAAATGAACAGTTAAAGATGAGTACAATTAGTGGACCAGCAGCACACACAATCATGTGTGCTTCACCGACTAAATGTAGTCCTTGCAGACTGTATTGATGTAGAGACGAATACAAGGTATAAAAAGAAATAGAACATTTTATTTGGGGCCATGGTGAATTTCCCTGGGACCCAGTCAAAACACTACCGTGGGGCCCGGGGACTCATTACATAGAAAGTCTATCAGTGCCACTTTAGATTGCACTATTAAAAAGCAAAAGGTTTTTTCTTTTATCCCGTTTTAAAAATGAGGAAAGTCAGAATTGCAGATCTGTTCCAGTGGGCGACATCAGCTAGGCGAGGTTGCTCCGCCCTCACCTGGTTATTTACCCCCTCTCTTCTCAGTCAAGGCCATTCCCCACCTGATGTTTTGTCTGTCTGCTACACCGACTAGCTGCTATGTTTGCTTCTGTCAGTGGTAAACGCTGACTTGCACGTATGTCCTCGTCTGTCTTTTCACCTCACAGGAACCATGAGATGATCTCAGCTTTTCCGGTTTAGTCAAGAGATCACTGGCAACAGGGTCGGACCATGTAGACGATAAAGCACACAAAGTAAGGCCCGTTAAGCTTTTCAATCGGGCCCGCCGGACATTCCCAAATAATTTTTTTAAATCTTTAAGATGGAAAGTGAATGTTGTCTGTCTATCTGTGTTGGCCCTGCGATGAGGTGGCGACTTGTCCAGGGTGTACCCCGCCTTCCGCCCCATTGTAGCTGAGATAGGCGCCAGCGCCCCCCGCGACCCCAAAAGGGAATAAGCGGTAGAAAATGGATGGATGGAAGATGGAAAGTGCAGCTGCCATTATGATGTGCTGTCATCTTTTCTAATGACCGTAAATCTTCAACTATACTAAGTACAAACCCTGTTTCCATATGAGTTGGGAAATTGTGTTGGATGTAAATATAAACAGAATACAATGATTTGCAAATCCTTTTCAAGCCATATTCAGTTGAATGCACTACAAAACAACATATTTGATGTTCAAAATCATATACTTGTTTTTTTTTTGTTGCAAATAATAATTAACTTAGAATCTCATGGCTGCAACACGTGCCAAAGTAGTTGGGAAAGGGCATGTTCACCACTGTGTTACATCACCTTTTCTTCTAACAACACTCAACAAACATTTGGGAACTGAGGAAACTAATTGTTGAATCTTTGAAAGTGGAATTCTTTCCCATTCTTGTTTTATGTAGAGCTTCAGTCCTTCAGCAGTCCAGGGTCTCCGCTGTCGTATTTTACACTTCATAATGCACCACACATTTTCCATTGGAGACAGGTCTGCAGGCGGGCCAGGAAAGTATCCGCCCTCTTTTACTACAAAGCCACGCTGTTATAACACGTGCTGAATGTGGCTTAGCATTGTCTTGCTGAAATAAGCAGGGGCGTCCATGAAAAAGACGGCGCTTAGATGGCAGCATTTGTTGTTCCAAAACCTGTATGTACCTTTCAGCATTAATGGTGCCTTCACAGATGTGTAAGTTACCCATGCCTTGGGCACTAATGCACCCCCATACCATCACAGATGCTGGCTTTTGAACTTTACGTCAATAACAGTCTGGATGGTTCGCTTCCCCTTTGGTCCGGATGACACAATGTCGAATATTTCCAAAAACAATTTGAATCGTGGACTTGTCAGACCACAGAACACTTTTCCACTTTGCATCAGTCCATCTTAGATGATCTTGGGCCCAGAGAAGCCAGCGGCGTTTCTGGATGTTGTTGATAAATTGCTTTCACTTTGCACAGTAGAGCTTTAACTTGCACTTACAGATGTAGCGACCAACTGTATTTAGTGACAGTGGTTTTCTGAAGTGTTCCTGAGCCCATGTGGTGATATCCTTTAGAGATTGATGTCGGTTTTTGATGCAGTGCCCTCTGAGGGATGGAAGATCATGGTCATTCAATGTTGGTTTCCGGCCATGCCGCTTACGTGGAGTGATTTCTCCAGATTCTCTGAACCTTTTGATGATATTATGGAGCGTAGATGTTGAAATCCCTACATTTCTTGCAATTGCACTTTGAGAAAGGTTGTTCTTAAACTGTTTGACTATTTGCTCACGCAGTTGTGGACAAAGGGGTGTACCTCGCCCCATCCTTTCTTGTGAAAGACTGAGCATTTTTTGGGAAGCTGTTTTTATAGCCAATCATGGCACCCACCTGTTCCCAATTAGCCTGCACACCTGTGGAATGTTCCAAATAAGTGTTTGATGAGCATTCCCCAACTTTATCAGTATTTATTGCCACCTTTCCTAACCTCTTTGTCACATGTTGCAGGCATCAAATTCTAAAGTTAATGATTATTTGCACAAAAAAAAAGTTTATGAGTTTGAACATCAAATATGTTGTCTTTGTAGCATATTCAACTGAATATGGCTTGAAAAGGATTTGCAAATCATTGTATTCTGTTTATATTTACATCTAACACAATGTCCCAACTCATATGGAAACGGGGTTTGTACTAAAATTTAATGAATTGAAGTTACTCAAGTGAGTAATTTGCTGTGATGAATCCAAATCCAAAAGTGTGATTAATCCGATTTAAAGATATTGATCATTTGACAACATTATTAAAAAGACTTAATGAAAGCCACATTTTTACCCTGGAACAGATTATTTTTATTTCCACTATTTCTTATGGGAAAGTGTGTTGGTATCTGCAAAAAGACGTCAAACACCAGAGGATGTGCAACAATTGTAAAAGTGTTTTTTTTTTTTTAATGGGGCAGATGAAGAGCCATCTTATCTGCATCTTTAATGTGATCCTTCCGACAAGAGCTTGTAAAAGTCTTAAGAAGGTTTAAAAAAACAACACTAGAAACACCATGGGGGGGTCGTCTTGTCCCTTCTGCCTTAGTGGTCGACCCCCACCCCGCCGGTGGGAACGGACCACTTGGCGACACCTCCTGAATCAGGGCCAGGGTCTCCGCCTCTTGGCATGAAGTGCCCACAAACGGGCAGCTGCCCGGGTTCTTCTTTTGTTGTTGTTGTTTTTTTTCTTGCCACTTGTCTGGCGGCCCCCACGACACGCCCCTTTTAAACCATGCGGAAACACATGCACTTTGTTCAAGTGCGGCGCTGTTGTGTTCAAGTGCAAATGAGGAAATCAGATTACTTGGCTTTGTAGGTCTGCTGGGCAAAATACAGTGGACCCTCCCGAGCCCTATGGAAAAACCTCTCCCGTCAAAATACATTGCAATCCATGAAAAACTGCACCGTTTTAACATGGAGAAAATGAACTTCTACTTAAGAAATATTCGATAAAAAGTATTTTTAGGAAGTAATGTAATAATGTACAAACCCCGTTTCCATATGAGTTGGGAAATTGTGTTAGATGTAAATATAAACAGAATACAATGATTTGCAAATCCTTTTCAAGCCATATTCAGTTGAATATGCTACAAAGACAACATATTTCATGTTCAAACTCATAAACTTTATTTATTTTTTTGCAAATAATAATTAACTTGGAATCTCATGGCTGCAACACTTGCCAAAGTAGTTGGGAAAGGGCATGTTCAACACTGTGTTACATCACCTTTTCTTTTAACAACACTCAATAAAACTTTGGGAACTGAGGAGACACATTTTTGAAGCTTTTCAGGTGGAATTCTTTCCAATTCTTGTTTTATGTAGAGCTTCAGTCCTTCAACAGTCCGGGGTCTCCGCTGTCGTATTTTACGCTTCATAATGTGCCACACATTTTCCATGGAAGACTTGTCTGGACTGCAGGCGGGCCAGGAAAGTACCCACACCCTTTTACTACGAAGCCACGCTGTTGTAACACGTGGCTTGGCATTGTTTTGCATAAATAAGCAGGGGCGTCCATGATAACGTTGCTTGGATGACAACATATGTTGTTCCAAAACCTGTATGGACCATTCAGCATTAATGGTGCCTTCACAGATGTGTAAGTTACCCATGCCTTGGCCACTAATACACCCCCATACCATCACAGATGCTGGCTTTTCAACTTTGCGCCTGTAACAATCCGGATAGTTATTTTCGTCTTTGTTCTAGAGGACACCACGTCCACAGTTTACAAATATAATTTGAAATGTGGACTCGTAAGACCACAGAAAACTTTTCCACTTTGCATCAGTCCATCTCAGATGAGCTCGGGCGCAGCGAAGCCGGCAGCGTTCCTGGGTGTTGTTGATAAATGGCTTTGGCTTTGCATAGTAGAGTTTTAATTTGCACTTACGGATGTAGCGACCAACTGTTGTTACTGACAGTGGTTTTATGAAGTGTTCCTGAGCCCATGTGGTGATATCCTTTACACACTGATGTCTGTTTTTGATGCAGTACCGCCTGAGGGATCAAAAGTCCGTAATGTCATCGCTTATGTGCAGTGATTTCTCCAGATTCTCTGAACCTTTTGATGATTTTACAGACCGTAGATGGTAAAATCCCTAAATTCCTTGCAATAGCTCGTTGAGAAATGTTCTAAAACTGTTTGACAATTTGCTTACAAAGTGGTGACCCTCACCCCATCCTTGTTTGTAAAATACTTAGCATTTCATGGAAGCTGCTTTTATAGCCAATCATGGCACCCACCTGTTCCCAATTAGCCTGCACACCTGTGGGAAGTTCCATATAAGTGTTTGATGAGCATTCCTCAACTTTATCAGTATTTATTCCCACTTTTCCCAACTTCTTTGTCACGTGTTGCTGGCATCAAATTCTAAAGTTGAAGACTTTGCAAAAAACAAAACAAAAAGTTTATCAGTATTAACTTCAAATATGTTGTCTTTGTAGCATATTCAACTGAATATGGCTTGAAAAGGATTTGCAAATCATTGTATTCTGTTTATATTTACATCTAACACAATTTCTCAACTCATATGGAAACAGGGTTTGTAAACCAGGGGGCGATGGCGAGCTAGCGGTGGATGGCGGAGGGTGTGTCAGTCCATCGCCAACAAGGCAATAAAAAAAACAACCTAAAAACGATCGATCATTCATCTTCACTATGACGTGAATTCGGTCACTTGATTGACATTCACGGCACCCGAGGGTCTTGTGAGATGACGCTGGCTGTTGCCTGATCATTATTAAGAAAAAACGACCGACAGGAAGGCCAGGAACACTTTTTATTTCAACAGACTCTCGCCTCCCGTCAAAACTCTAAAGACCAACCGCCCAGTTCCTGTCTTCACAATAAAAGCCCTGCTTCATCCTGCCTGCGCGAACAAAATAAGAGTCTCAGAAAAGCTAGCGCCCACAAGCTAGCAAGCTACGGAGTTTGCCGCCAATGTATTTCTTGTAAAGTGTATAAAAGGGAGAATGGAAGCTGGACAAACTTTCATGGGGTATCGAACAGAAAGGAGGACTTTTTTTCTCCTCCATTTGAAAATGTGGAGGTTATCATCACTACTGTCTGATTCCAATCAATGCAAGTCATCACAATAACACCAACTTATATTCTTGTCTTCATGAAAAGAAAGTAATGTTAAACAGGCTTGTTATGGTTGGAGGAGGGAGTTGTGACGACACAGTTCCATAAGGGGGCAATATTGCTCTATGCATTTATTACATATATCAACATAATAATATAATAAATATTATAAATATAAATATGTCTTCCCCGTCATCCGTGATCGTGTTTTGCCTCTCGACATCCATTCGGATCTCTGACTGCTTTCCTCGATCCTCGACCCCTGCTCGGACACGAACTACGCTACCTCGTTCCTACCCTCGACTCCTTGCCTGTTTACGGACTACCTCTTCGCCTTGCCCCCTTGAATTGACAAAGGATACATCCAACACGCACAGACAACAACCCTCTGGTAACACTTACACTATTAATTCCACACATGGTCGACATCCATTCACTTAGAGTAGCATACACACCCCACGTACTCATCAAGGGTTTAAATAAAACTTGTAATAAATCAATATAAATGGTATATATGAATGAGGTAGATCCCCTCCGCTTGGTACATTGAAAAGTAGCTCGCCTGCAGAAAAAGTATGAACAGCCCTGGTTTAAAGGATCAAAATGAGCTAAAATGCTAGCATAAAATGTTGAATGCTAATGTTAGCATACCTCTAGGATATCACCAAGTATCAAAATCCAGAGTAATAGTAATCCATATATATATATATATATATATATATGTATATGTGATCATGTTTTGTTTTAGTCATATTCTGTTTGTTTTTTGGCCACTCAGTTCCTGTTTTTGCACTTCCTGGTTTGTTTTGTCACCATGACTACCCATTAGTTTTCACCTGTCCTCATGTCTCACACCTGTTTTCACTCATCACCACAGTATTATTGAAGCCTGTCTGTTTCTGTTGTTCATTCTGGCAACATCACCCTCCATCACCTGCTACGCACCTTGTAATCCATGCCAATGACCCATGTCCCGTTCTCGTTCCGTTCCGAGTAAGCTTTCTCGTTATTTATCTCACAGTGTGAGTTTTTGTTTCATGTTCATAGTTTTGCCTTAGTGCCAGTTTTGTTTTCACAGCCAAGTTTTTGTACCGCCATTGTTCGCGCCTTTTGTTTGCCTTTTTTGTGTGCAGTTATAGTGTTAAAATAAAAAATGTCTTTACCTTCATGCCATTTCCGGTCCAAGTTTATTTGCATCTCGGGAAAACAACCACCTCATAGTCCAAGTATTGACAATATGTATGTATGTATGTATGTATGTGTATGTGTATGTATTTGTGTGTATATAAAATATATATATATATATATATATATATGTATTTATATATTGCCCTTTGATGAATTCTGCTACTAGACCGCCTTCTACCATGTTCGATCCCCTAAAGACCCCCCGGCCCCCTGCAGCCAGAGAAGGGACATATATCTAGCTGACAAAAGGGGGCCCCCATGTTACTATAGGAGGAAATAAATCAGCCCTCATCAGGGACTTGAATAGACCTGGTCTGTGTTTGGGTCCAGCGAGCCCCCTTAAGGGGAGGGGAACATCCCGGCACGCAGGGGCGGCCTCTTTAATTATTGTCCACACCACTCCTCTCATTTTGTACAATAATTGCTTTCCTCCGGCGCCGCGCGACAAGGAAATGAAGTTATGGATCTACGACTTCATCACCGGGAGAAAAGATGAATACATAGAATATGGCCGTCCTTTCTTTGTCGCGGTTAATTGGTTCCAGACATGACCGCCATAAACAATCTCCGCAAAGTAGGATGAATATAAAGTATAAAACATAAATATAAAATATATCAGTTGTTGTTTATACTTCTTTGTGGGTGTTAGGCTTTCTCCTGACAGTTTGGTTTTGTTTTCGTTTTTCGTATGTCTTTGTTTCCTGTAAGCGCTTTTATTTTGGTCATTTCCTGCTTTTCTTCCTGAGCGCTGTTTCCCCTCAGCTGCGGCTGATTTGCACCTGGCCACACCTGGTGTCAATCAGCCCGATCTCATTTGAACCTGCTTCGTCCTCCTTTCAGATGCTGGATTATTGTCACCACTACCTGTCAATGTCATTATTACTTATCGTTGTAGCTGTGTCTACTTCTGTTCATGCCATAGTTCCTTCGTGTCACTGTAAGTGTTTTTGTTCATAGCCAAGTTTGTTATCCGCCTCGTGCGCGCCTTTTGTCTGTACCTTTTTGTTTGTTCTTGTTTTAGTGATAAACTAAATCCTGTTTACCTGCAAAATGCCTGCCGCCTTCTCTGCATCTTGGAGTTCGTCACAAACACAATGTGACCGTGGGGACATTGTTGATTGTCATGTCATGTTCGGATGTACATTGTCTTTGCTCCACAGTAAGTCTTTGCTGTCGTCCAGCATTCTGTTTTTCTTTACTCTGTAGCCAGTTCAGTTTTAGTTTCGTTCTGCATAGCCTTCCCTAAGCTTCAATGCCTTTTCTTGGCGGCATGGCGTAGTGGGTAGAGCGGCTGTGCCAGAAACCTGAGGGTTGCAGGTTCGCTTCCCACCTATTGACATCCAAATCGCTGCCGTTGTGTCCTTGGGCAGGACACTTCACTCTTGCCCCCGGTGCCGCTCACACTGGTGAATGAATGATGAATGAATGATTGGTGGTGGTCGGAGGGGCCGTAGGCGCAAACTGGCAGCCACGCTTCTGTCAGTCTACCCCAGGGCAGCTGTGGCTACAGATGTAGCTTACCACCACCAGGTGTGAATGAATGTTGGGTTCCCACTTCTCTGTGAGCGCTTTGAGTATCTAACAATAGGAAAGCGCGATATAAATCTAATCCATTATTATTATTATTATTATTCTTAGGTGCACTCACCTTTTGTTTACTTATGGCTTAAACATTAGACACCTTTTTACCTGCGCACTGCCTGCCGCTGTTTCCAACATCTACAAAGCAATTAGCTACCGGCTGCCACCTACTGATATGGGAGAGTATTACACGGTTACTCTGCCGAGCTCTAGACAGCACCGACACTCAACAACAACACATCATTTGCAGATTATAATTACGGGTTTGTAAAAAATATTTTTAACCCCAATAGGTGAAATTAGATAATCTCACGGCACAGTGGTTGAAAAACACTGCCTTAGAGTGTAGGGTAAAACTGTAACTGAGTGTGCAGCCCAATACGTCTCTCCTCATGAGCAAAATTGAACACTGTCTCTGCGTGATTCCTTGCTACTTGTCTTGTTTAATAGATAGATTGGTGTTTCAACCTGACAATTAAGTAAGACTACTTATTATGTTGATGGGGGCTGGAAATATAAGATGTTCTTTCTCAAGCATAAGTGTGTATATATGTGTCTAGTTGCTAAAGTTTAATTGACTATTGATCAAAAATGCACATCAATTAAGAAGATTAATCAATCAATCAATCAATCAATGTTTACTTATATAGCCCGAAATCACTAGTGTCTCAAAGGGCTGCACAAACCACAACACAAACCACTACCACATCCACGGTAGGCCCACATAAGGGCAAAGAAAACTCACACCCAATGGGACGTCAGTGACAATGATGACTATGAGAACCTTGGAGAGGAGGAAAGCAATGGATGTCGAGCGGGTCTAACATGATACTGTGAAAGTTCAATCCATATTGGATCCAACACAGTCGCGAGAGTCCAGTCCAAAGCGGATCCAACACAGCAACGAGAGTCCCGTTCACAGCGGAGCCAGCAGGAAACCATCCCAAGCGGAGGCGGATCAGCAGCGCAGCGATGTCCTCAGTCGATACACAGGCGAGCGGGCGCTGTTCCCGTAGCATTCAAAAAAGCGGTTATTCATCCTCTCCTTAAAAGACCTAACCTCGATCCTGACCTCATGGTAAACTACCGACCGGTGTCTCACCTTCCCTTTATTTCAAAAATCCTCGAAAAAATTGTTGCGGATCGAATTTTATAAGGTAATTATCGGACAATACTTTAGTATACGGGAATATTGTAATTTTGGAAACAGTGATACCCCTGACAAGCATTGGTCTATCGTATTACCGTTGCGATGCGTGGGTTCATTTATTATTTGTGTAAGACCACAGCTATCAATTATAGTCTGGAGCGCTACGCACGGTGGGTCCGATGGGGTATTCATATGGATATTAAAGTCCCCCATTATGATTATATTATCGGCGTGCGTCACTATATCAGCAACGAACTCTGAGAATTCACTGATAAAGTCCGAATAGGGCCTTGGGGGGCGGTAGATAACAGCCAGGTGTAGAGGCAGAGGTGTGACAGACCTCATAGTAAGCACCTCAAACGATTTATATTTATTATTTATGTTAGGACTAAGGTTAAAGATTTCGTTGTATATTAGTGCGACCCCCCCACCCCTTTTAAGGGGACGGGCAATATGCGCATGTGTAAAGTTAGGAGGACATGCCTCATTTAGCGCAAAAAAGTCGTTTGGTTTAAGACAGGTTTCGCTGACACCGATTACGTTAAGATTGTTGTCTTATAAAAATAAAAAATGTATTGAAATATTTCATATATCAGGTCACTTCTGGTTGACTCTGTGCTTCCTGTTTCCCTCCCCCCCAGGCAGGTGAGGCAGAGATTGTGTTGACGACCACGGTCTCAGGCCCGAAGAGTGAAAACTCCCCTGAGGTTGAACAACAATCCGAGCCGGGGAAGAAAGGCAGAGGAAGTGCAGACCGTGTGATGACCCGAGTAGAAAAACAAGACAAAAACGGCAGCGAGACAAATGGACCGGTGGACAAAGGCGCCTCGGGCAGGTTTGGCTCCTACTGCTGGGGAATCACACTTTATCACGATGGGAACGCTCCTGAGCCAGCAGCCTCATTGGTATGCTGCACCAAAACAGCCAAGCAGCACACCATAGATACTAAAAGGCCTTGGCTGGAATGAAACGGCGAAGTGATGATTTGTTAGCGGGACATTGCTGATGCACACCTACGCTAATGCTGATAAACACCAAAATGCCATTTTTACATGGAGACATTCATTATGTTCCAAGGGAAGGAGTTCCACTCCAGATATGTAGGTGGCAGCGTTGCGCACACAAACCCAGCAATTGATTTATTTCACCACTGCTCCATTTTCTGGATTTGGTGGGTCACTGCCCCCATCTGGACCCGAGGCTGCATCATCTTAACATGCAGCATGTCCTTTAAAAGGAAAAAAAGTTTTACATACAAATATTGTACAAACCCCGTTTCCATATGAGTTGGGAAATTGTGTTAGATGTAAATATAAACAGAATACAATGATTTGCAAATCCTTTTCAAGCCATATTCAGTTGAATATGCTACAAAGACAACATATTTGATGTTCAAACTCATAAACGTTTTTTTTTTTTTTTGCAAATAATAATTAACTTTAGAATTTGATGCCAGCAACACGTGACAAAGAAGTTGTGAAAGGTGGGAATAAATACTGATAAAGTTGAGGAATGCTCATCAAACACTTATTTGGAACATCCCACAGGTGTGCAGGCTAATTGGGAACAGGTGGGTGCCATGATTGGCTATAAAAACAGCTTCCCAAAAAATGCTCAGTCTTTGACAAGAAAGGATGGGGCGAGGTACACCCCTTTGTCCACAACTGCGTGAGCAAATAGTCAAACAGTTTAAGAACAACCTTTCTCAAAGTGACATTGCAAGAAATTTAGGGATTTCAACATCTACGCTCCATAATATCATCAAAAGGTTCAGAGAATCTGGAGAAATCACTCCACGTAAGCGGCATGGCCGGAAACTGACATTGAATGACCATGACCTTAGATCCCTCAGAGGGCACTGTATCAAAAACCAACATCAATCTCTAAAGGATATCACCACATGGGCTAAAGAACACTTCAGAAAACCACTGTCACTAAATACAGTTCATCGCTAGATCTGTAAGTGCAAGTTAAAGCTCTACTATGCAAAGCGAAAGCCATTTATCAACAACATCCAGAAACGCCACCGGCTTCTCTGGGCCCGAGCTCATCTAAGATGGACTGATGCAAAGTGGAAAAGTGTTCTGTGGTCTGACGAGTCCACATTTCAAATTGTTTTTGGAAATATTGAACATTGTGTCATCCGGACCAAAGGGGAAGCGAACCATCCAGACTGTTATTGACGCAAAGTGTAAAAGCCAGCATGTGTGATGGTATGGGGGTGCATTAGTGCCCAAGGCATGGGTAACTTACACATGTGTGATGGTATGGGGGTGTATTAGTGCCCAAGGCATGGGTAACTTACACATCTGTGAAGGCACCATTAATGCTGAAAGGTACATACAAGTTTTGGAACAACATATGCTGCCATCTAAGCGCCGTCTTTTTCATGGACGCCCCTGCTTATTTCAGCAAGACAATGCCAAGCCACATTCAGCACGTGTTACAACAGCGTGGCTTTGTAAAAAAAGGAGTGCGGGTACTTTCCTGGCCCGCCTGCAGTCCAGACCTGTCTCCCACGGAAAATGTGTGGCGCATTATGAAGCGTAAAATACGACAGCGCAGACCCCGGACTGTTGAACGACTGAAGCTCTACATAAAACAAGAATGGGAAATAATTCCACCTTCAAAGCTTCAACAATTCAGTTCTCAACATCCTCAGTTCCCAAACGTTTATTGAGTGTTGTTAAAAGAAAAGGTGATGTAACACAGTGGTGAACATGCCCTTTCCCAACTACTTTGGCACGTGTTGCAGCCATGAAATTCTAAGTTAAATATTATTTGAAAAAAAAATTAAGTTTATCAGTTTGAATAAGAAATATGTTGTCTTTGTAGCATATTCAACTGAATATGGCTTGAAAAGGATTTGCAAATCATTGTATTCTGTTTATATTTACATCTAACACAATTTCCCAACTCATATGGAAACGGGGTTTGTACTGCTACAGTTCCACCTGTGGCTGCTTCATACCAGCGTCCCTCAGGGGGAACAGCTGCAGAAGCTGATTTGGTTCCTACCTCTGCGGGCCTCACCTGTGAGCACAGTGTGACAGCAGGTGGCTCTCAGTAGAGATAATGAGCAAAGATGCGGGATTTTTTTTCCTTTTTTCCTGGCCTAACAGCTGTCTCATTATGCCACAAAACATGAGCTTCCCATAAAGTGAAAGGATAGTTTTTCATTTTTGGTCCTGCTCAAACTCCCCAAATATCAACCATGTGTGTCCCACTCCTTAACTTGACCCATTTTTTTATATTTTATTTTCCTACTTCTATCTCTGAGGGAAAAAAAAAGGCATTTCTGCCGGGCGCCCCCACCCCACCCTGCACATTAAGGGAGAAAGTGCTCCCCCATTTGGTCGCCCATGTCAGTGAGCCGCCTCCATAGCAACAGTGGCTCATAGCAACAGACTCTCTGAATGAAGATAGCCTTGGAGGCCATTCAGAGAGGATGCAGGAGTGAGGGAGGCTCCGGACTTTTCTATGTGAGGAACCAGAGCAGGCCACAACTTTAGGTACACCTGCCTGATGAAACATATGTATTTATATATATATATAGTCCAGGTTTCTGTGGTTTATCCGTTACAAAGAGCTCAATACGTGGGTAGAATGGAATGTACACTAATATAATCCCCTGATGAGCAAGGAAACCTGTTAAACAGGCTTGTAGGGATGATATAACCTCGTGTGTTTTTTCCTCTGCGATGAGGTGGCGACTTGTCCAGGGTGTACGCCCCCTTCCACCCGAATGCAGCGGAGATAGGCTCCAGCACCGCCCGCAACCCCAAAAGGGACAAGCAATAGGAAATGGATGGATGGATGGATGCTTATTCCTGACTTAACATATATATATATATATATATATATATATATATATATACATATATATATATATATATATATGTATATGTATATATATATATATATATATGTATATATATATATATATATATATATTAGGAGTGTGGGGAAAAATCGATTCGAATACCAATCGAATTGAATATGTTGTGTGATTCAGAATCCATCCATCCATGCATTTTCTACCGCTTATTCCCTTTTGGGGTCGCGGGGGTCGCTGGGAATCGATTCTCGTTTTTTTAAAAATCGCTTTTTTTTATGGATTTTTAAAAAAAAATTTCTTTTAAATCAATCCAACAAACCACTACACAGCAATACCATAACAATGCAATCCAATTCTAAAACCAAACCTGAGCCAGCAACACTCAGAACTGCAATAAACAGAGCAATTGAGAGGAGACACAAACACCACACAGAACAAAACCAAAAGTATCCATTCATCCATTTTCTACCGCTTATTCCCATCCTTAGGCTCGCGGGGGCGCTGGTGCCTATCTCAGCTACAATCGGGCGGAAGGCGGGGTACACCCTGGACAAGTCGCCCCCTCATTGCAGGGCCAACACAGATAGACAGAGAAGTGAAGTGAATTGTACTTATATAGCGCTTTTCTCGAGTGACTCAAAGCGCTTTTACATAGTGAAACCCAATATCTAAGTTACATTTAAAGCAGTGTGGGTGGCACTGGGAGCAGGTGGGTAAAGTGTCTTGCCCAAGGACACAACGGCATTGACTAGGATGGCGGAAGCGGGAATCGAACCTGCAACCCTCACGTTGCTGGCACGGCCGCTCTACCAACCGAGCTATGCCGCCCCGACAACATTCACACTCACATTCACACACTAATACGAAGGTCCTGCAGTCCTGGGTTCAAATCCAGGCTCGGGATCTTTCTGTGTGGAGTTTGCATGTTCTCCCCGTGAATGCGTGGGTTCCCTCCGGGTACTCCGGCTTCCTCCCACCTCCAAAGACATGCACCTGGGGATAGGTTGATTGGCAACACTAAATTGGCCCTAGTGTGTGAATGTTGTCTATCTGTGTTGGCCCTGTGATGAGGTGGCGACTTGTCCAGGGTGTACCCTGCCTTCCGCCCGATTGTAGCTGAGATAGGCGCCAGCGCCCCCCGCCACCCCAAAAGGGAATAAGCGGTAGAAAATGGATGGAACAACAGTATCAATATTAGTTATAATTTCAGCATAGCAGTGATTAAAAATCCCTCATTGACATTATCATTAGACATTTATAAAAATAATAAAAAAGAACAATAGTGTCACAGTGGCTTACACTTGCATGGCATCTCATAAGCTGGACAACACACTGTGTCCAATGTTTTCACAAAGGAAAAAAAAGTCATATTTTTGGTCCGTTTAATAGTTAAAACAAATTTACATTATTGCAATCAGTTGATAAAACATTGTCCTTTACAATTATAAAAGCTTTCTTTGTTTAAATATACTAATCTGCTAGCATGTCAGCAGACTGGGGTAGATCCTGCTGAAATCTATGTATTGAATGAATACAGAATCATTTTGAATCGGAAAAATATCGCTTTTGAATCGAGAATTGAATGGAGTTGAAAAAATTGATATATTATCGAATCGTGACCCCAAGAATCGATATTGAATCGAATCGTGGGACATCCAAAAGATCCACAGCCCTAATATATATATATATATATATATATATATATATATATATGTATATATATATATATATATGTCATCTAAGCGCCGTCTTTTTCATGGAAGCTTAAAGGGGAACATTATCACAATTTCAAAAGGGTTAAAAACAATTAAAATCAGTTCCCAGTGGCTTGTTGTATTTTTTGAAGTTTTTTTCAAAATTTTACCGGTTTCCGAATATCCCTAAATAAAGCTTTAAAGTGCCTTATTTTGGCTCTCTGCGAAGACACTGGCCATTTCCCTGTGACGTCACACAGTGCTGCCAATGTAAACAAACAATGGGAATACCACAGCAAGATATAGTGTCATTAGCTCGGATTCAAACTCGGATTTCAGCGACTTAAGCGATTCAACAGATTACGCATGTATTGAAACAGATGGTTGGAGTATGAAAATATTGAAGAAGAAACTGAAGCTATTGAGCGAATAGCTATTGACGCTATTCATAGCCATAGCATGGCCGAATAGCTGCGTTAGCATCGCCGCTAAAATGTGCTAACCAAACGATCAGGACTTTCGCATCTTTTGACACTGGAGCAACTTAAATCCGTCGATTGGTAAGTGTTTGTTTCGCATTAAATGTGGGTGGAAGGAAACGTAATATAGTTGCAAATGCATCTACAGGTTATCCATACATCTCTGTGCCATGTCTGCTTTAGCACCGCCGGTAAATAGCATGTTAGCATCGATTAGCGTAGCATGTTAGCATCGATTAGCTGGCAGTCAACATCAACAAAACTCACTTTTTTGATTGCGTTGACTTAATGGTTGCAAATGCATCTGCAGGTTATCCATACATCTCTGTGCCATGTCTGTCTTAGCATCGCCGGTCAAATGTGGAGACACTCTGGCACATTCAATGGGGGTCTGGCGGCAGACACTTTGGCATCTTGGGGCCAGTGGTGCAACTTGAATCCCTCCCTGTTAGTGTTGTTACACCCTCCGACAACACACCCACCAGGCATGATGTCTCCAAGGTTCCAAAAAATAGTCGAAAAAACGGAAAATAACAGAGTTGAGACCCGGTGTTTGTAATGTGTTGAAAATGAAAATGGTGGGTGTGTTACCTCGGCGACGTCACGTTCTGACGTCATCGCAAAAAGAGCGATAAACAGAAAAGCGTTTAATTCGCCAAAATTCACCCATTTAGAGTTCGGAAATCGGTTAAAAAAATATATGGTCTTTTTTCTGCACCATCAAGGTATATATTGACGCTTACATAGGTCTGCTGATAATGTTCCCTTTAAGCTTTGCTTCTTCCTACTCCTTTTCGGACATGATGTATTGTGAAATGATGAAATTGCCTGATGTATAATGTTGTAGGTATGTCATGTTCGAAATAAACTAGGAAAAGAAAGAAAGAAATAGAAAGTTCTAAAGCTTAGTTATATATCAGACATATCCGATTGTAAGTGGGTTTGTTTTGTACCCTTCACTTTCATATTTACCTGTTTGTTGCATTTTTATTGCATTTCACTTGATTGTAAAATATATCGACCGAAAGGGGATGTGACGTTCAAATTTTGTCAATATTCAGTGTTTTATCCTTCATAGAACAATTTTAAATTTCATTAGGTTTTTTAAGGCGGTCTGTCATAAAGTTTTTAGCATTCAATCAGACATTATTGTGAGGTTTTGTCTTAGTGTCCCTAAAAATAGATATACCGGCCCCCAGACACATTTTTTTCTCTAAATGTGGCCTCCTGAGTCAAAATAATTGTGCTAAAAACAATCTCTGAAGGCACAGTAGATCTGAACATGGAGTCTAACAGATGCCAAAGACAGTAGAACTCTGAGCCCTCAAAGATCTTCATTTGAATATTTATTTTGAATACTTTGCACTCTCCCTTTCAACGGGCTGAAGCCAGAATGTGTCGCTCTTTAATTGAACTTTTCCCTCATCGGTTGCACCCTTTGAGGAATCATTCAAAAACAGCGAGCTGCAAGAAATGAGAGCAGACAGGCCGGAAAGTCTCCTTTTTACCGAGCCCCCGCTCCGATTTCAGGCCACAACAGTGCAGGGCTTTGATCAGTCAATATGGGACTGTCCATCAGCGGGACTCGCTCCAGGCGCTGGATTGGGGACTTGGACACGAGGGGATTGAACCAATAAGCTTTCCATTATTCGGAGCCGAGGGAACTAAGATTCAGAGAGGCGTACAGAGCGCTTTATTTTGGAAAACTGTTACACTAAACCCAGCAATGCACATTTAAGGCAAAATAGATGTTTTCTTAAAGGGGAACATTATCACAATTTCAAAAGGGTTAACAACAATAAAAATCAGTTCCCAGTGGCTTGTTGTATTTTTTGAAGTTTTTTTTCAAAATTTTACCGGTCTCGGAATATCCCTAAATAAAGCTTTAAAGTGCCTTATTTTCGGCTCTCTGCGAAGACACTGGCCATTTCCCTGTGACGTCACACAGTGCTGCCAATGTAAACAAACAATGGGAATACCGCAGCAAGATATAGTGACATTAGCTCGGATTCAAACTCGGATTTCAGCGATTTAAGCGATTCAACAGATTACGCATGTATTGAAACAGATGGTTGGAGTATGAAAGTATTGTAGAAGAAACTGAAGCTATTGAGCGAATAGCTATTGACGCTATTCATAGCCATAGCATGGGCGAATAGCTGCGTTAGCATCGCCGGTAAAATGTGCGGACCAAACGATCAGGACTTTCGCATCTTTTGACACTGGAGCAACTTAAATCCGTCGATTGGTAAGTGTTTGTTTCGCATTAAATGTGGGTGGAAGGAAACGTAATATAGTTGCAAATGCATCTACAGGTTATCCATACATCTCTGTTCCATGTCTGCTTTAGCACCGCCGGTAAATAGCATGTTAGCATCGATTAGCGTAGCATGTTAGCATCGATTAGCTGGCAGTCAACATCAACAAAACTCACCTTTGTGATTTCGTTGACTATCGTTGCAAATGCATCTGCAGGTTATCCATACATCTCTGTGCCATGTCTGTCTTAGCATCGCCGGTCAAATGTGGAGACACTCTGGCACATTCAATGGGGGTCTGGCGGCAGACACTTTGGCATCTTGGGGCCAGTGGTGCAACTTGAATCCCTCCCTGTTAGTGTTGTTACACCCTCCGACAACACACCCACCAGGCATGATGTCTCCAAAGTTCCAAAAAATAGTCCAAAAAACGTAAAATAACAGAGCTGAGACCCGGTGTTTGTAATGTGTTGAAAATGAAAATGGTGGGTGTGTTACCTCGGCGACGTCACATTCTGACGTCATCGCCTCCAGCGCGATTAACAGAAAGGCGTTTAATTCGCCAAAATTCACCCATTTAGAGTTCGGAAATCGGTTAAAAAAATAGATGGTCTTTTTTCTGCACCATCAAGGTATATATTGACGCTTACATAGGTCTGCTGATAATGTTCCCCTTTAACAAACTGCAGCGCCATTAAAGGTCAATTAAAAGTAAGGCCGACTGGGAAGACGCCATTTTGTGTCTATCTTCAATGCTAATGAGCTGTGTTAGCTCCAAGAAGCGATATTGTTCAGTTTATTTTACAAACCTCGTTTCCATATGAGTTGGGAAATTGTGTTAGATGTAAATATAAACAGAATACAATGATTTGCAAATCCTTTCCAAGCCATATTCAGTTGAATATGCTACAAAGACAACATATTTGATGTTCAAACTCCTAAACTTTATTTATTTTTGCAAATAATGATTAACTTATAATTTCATGGCTGCAACACGTGCCAAAGTAGTTGGGAAAGGGCATGTTCACCACTGTGTTACATCACCTTTTCTTTTAACAACACTCAATAAACGTTTGGGAACTGAGGAAACTAATTGTTGAAGCTTTGAAAGTGGAATTCTTTCCCATTCTTCTTTTATGTAGAGCTTCAGTCGTTCAACAGTCCGGAGTCTCCGCTGTCATATTTTACGCTTCATAATGCGCCACACATTTTCCATGGGAGACAGGTCTGGACTGCAGGCGGGCCAGGAAAGTACCCGCACTCTTTTTTCACGAAGCCACGCTGTTGTAGCACGTGCTGAATGTGGCTTGGCATTGTCTTGCTGAAATAAGCAGGGGCGTCCATGAAAAAGACAGCGCTTAGATGGCAGCATATGTTGTTCCAAAACCTGTATGTACCTTTCAGCATTAATGGTGCCTTCACAGATGTGTAAGTTACCCATGCCTTGGGCACTAATGCACCCCCATACCATCACAGATGCTGGCTTTTCAACTTTGCGTCGATAACAGTCTGGATGGTTCGCTTCCCCTTTGGTCTGGATGACACGATGTCAATATTTCCAAAAACAATTTGAAATGTGGACTCGTCAGACCATAGAACACTTTTTCACTTTGCATCAGTCCATCTTAGATGATCTCGGCCCAGAGAAGCCGGCGGCGTTTCTGGATGTTGTTGATAAATGGCTTTCACTTTGCATAGTAACTTGCACTTACAGATGTAGCGACCAACTGTATTTAGTGACAGTGGTTTACTCAAGTGTTCCTGAGCCCATGTGGTGATATCCTTTAGAGATTGATGTCGGTTTTTGATACAATGCCGTCTGAGGGATGGAAGGTCACGGTCATTCAATGTTGGTTTCCGGCCATGCCGCTTACGTGGAGTGATTTCTCCTGATTCTCTGAACCTTTTGATGATATTATGGAGCGTAGATGTTGAAATCCCTAAATTTCTTGCAATGTCACTTTGAGAAAGGTTGTTCTTAAACTCTTTGACTATTTGCTCACGCAGTTGTGGACAAAGGGGTGTACCTCGCCCCATCCTTTCTTGTGAAAGATTTTTGGGAAGCTGTTTTTATAGCCAATCATGGCACCCACCTGTTCCCAATTAGCCTGCACACCTGTGGGATGTTCCAAATAAGTGTTTGATGAGCATTCCTCAACTTTATCAGTATTTATTGCCACCTTTCCCAACTTCTTTGTCACGTGTTGCTGGCATCAAATTCTAAAGTTAATGATTATTTGCCCCAAAAAAAAATGTTTATGAGTTTGAACATGAAATATGTTGTCTTTGTAGCATATTCAACTGAATATGGCTTGAAAAGGATTTGCAAATCATTGTATTCTGTTTATATTTACATCTAACACAATTTCCCAACTCATATGGAAACGGGGTTTGTAGTTTCAGTTTAGTTTATCCACTGTGATTTTGCAGCCATCCAACACAATCCATGTCGTGTTTCACAGACCAGGACACAACTTGAAGGAGTGAACCAGTTGGTTGTGATGTGGCGTCCGCAATCCAGTCTTTGGAACGGCAGATGAGAACCGATTCCCAGTTGTGAGTTGTTCGTTTGGGAGCCGCTTCTTATGCTTGTGCAGATACAGCAGGGGTGTTCAACTCGTTTACTTTTGTTTTATTTAACTTGGATGTTGAAAAATTTACACTCCAATTACAATGTTAAAATATATAACAATTACAAGTTTATTGCATTTGAAGGGGTATATTTGCTTTATTGGTCTCAAAATATAATGTGTCTGCAATAATAAACAAAGCCTAATACTTTCTATATCGGGGTTGGCAACCCGCGGCTCTAGAGCTGCATGCGGCTCTTTAGCGCCGCCCTAGTGGCTCTCGGGAGCTTTTTCAAAAATTTATGAAAAACGGAAAAAGATGAGGGGAAAAAAATACAATATATATTTTTTGCTTTAATATGGTTTCTGTCGGAGGACAAACATGACACAAACTTCCCTAAGGGACGGCGTGGCGCAGTGGGAGAGTGGCCGTGCGCAACCTGAGGGTCCCTGGTTCAAATCCCACCTAGTACCAACCTCGTCACGTCCGTTGTGTCCTGAGCAAGACACTTCACCCTTGCTCCTGATGGGTGCTGGTTGGCGCCTTGCATGGCAGCTCCCTCCATCAGTGTGTGAATGTGGAAGTAGTGTCAAAGCGCTTTGAGTACCTTGAAGGTAGAAAAGCGCTATACAAGTACAACCCATTTATCATTTATTTGTTATAAAGCACACTGTTTACATTAAACATGCTTCACTGATTCGAATATTTGGCGAGCGCTGCTTTGTCCTACTAATTTTGGCGGTCCTTGAACTCACCGTAGTTTGTTTACATGTATAACTTTCTCCGACTTTCTAGGACGTGTTTTATGCCACTTCTTTTTCTGTCTCATTTTGTCCAGCAAACTTTTAATGTTGTGCATGAATGCACAAAGGTGAGTTTTGTTGATGTTATTGACTTGTGTGGAATGCCAATCGGGCATATTTGGTCCCTGCATGACTGCAAGCTTATCGATGCTAACATGCTATTTAGGCTAGCTGTATGTACATATTGCATCATTGTGCCTCATTTGTGGCTATATTGGAGCTCATTTAACTTTCTTTAAGTCCTCTTAATTCAATTTATATCTAATGACACACTATCCGGATGTAATTTGGCTTTTAATTTTTTGCGGCTCGAGACAGATTTGTTTTTGTATTTTTGCTCTTTCAACATTTTATGTTGCCGATCCCTGGTCTATATTGACAATGTTTTTATGGTAAAAAGCTGCTGATTCATGTTACTGATTATAATCATCAAGGAGTCACTTTTGCATAGCAGGAGATCTTTAAAAAAGCAGGAATTAGATTGTCAAAACGTACATATGCGTGAATAATTCCAACAACACAAAAAGCAGAGTTGAAGAAACTTTTACTTTGGTTTATCTCTGCAGACAGTTTTAAATGTATAGGGAAAACTTAAAAAAAAAAAAAAAAGTAGTCATGTTACATTTCAATAATGTTCATGCCCTTGTAGGCAAATGTCATAGCAAGTAACATTTTAATACCCTTTTAAATGTTTAAAATCAACTCTCATATTGGCTGATTGTTACTTTGTATGTGTATTGCATTTTAAGGGGTGTATTTACATTATTTGAATGACATATTAAATCAGTAAATTTGGTCTCAAAATATGATTTATTTGCAATAATAAACTAAGCCTAAAACTGTCTATATTGATGATGTTTTTATGGTAAAAAGCTGCTGATTCATGTTACTGTTTAAAATCATCAAGGAGTCACTTTTGCATAGCAGATCTTTTAAAAAGCAGGAATTAGATTGTCAAAACGTACATATGAGTGAATAATTCCAACAACACAAAAAGCAGAGTTAAAGAAACTTTTACTTTGGTTTATCTCTGCAGACAGTTTTAAATGTATAGGGAAAACTTAAAAAAAAAAAGTTATGTTACATTCCAGTAATGTTCATGCTCTTATAGGCAAATGTCATAACATGTAACATTTTAATACCCTTTTAAACATATTTAAATGTTTAAAATCAACTCCAATCGTGGCTGATTGTCATTTTGTATGTGTACTGCATTTTAAGGGGTATATTTACATTTGTATGCATTATTAAATCAGTTAATTTGGTCTCCAAATATAATGTATCTGCAATAATAAACTAAGACTAATACTGTCTATTGACAAGGTTTTTGTGGTAAAAAGCTGCTGATTCATGTTACTGTTTATAATCATCAAGGAGTCACTTTTGCATAGCAGGAGATCTTTAAAAAAGCAGGAACTAGATTGTCAAAATGTAAATATGAGTGAATAATTACAACACAACACAAAAAGCAGAGTTGAATAAACTTTTACTTTAGTTTATCTCTTCAGACAGTTTTAAATGTATAGGAAAAACTTAAAAAACCAAACAAAAGTAGTCATGTTACATTCCAGTAATGTTCATGCCTTTATAGGCAAATGTCATAGCAAGTAACATTTTAATACCCTTTTAAATATATATTTTAAAATGTTTGAAACCAACCCTCATGGTGGCTGATTGTCACTTTGGGTGTGTTTAACAAGGTTTAACAGCAGCAAAAAAGTCATTTAAACGAACAAAAAAAAAAAAAAAAAACAGAGCAGCTGAACATAAGACGACCACCAAAGTCTGACTTTCCAGAAGCACCAGCAGTTCAGTCATATTCCGTGTACTTCTTGGCTGAGCCGTGCACTTTGATTGTCACTTTGTATGTGTATATTTACATTATTGTTATGCAATATTAAATCAGTAGCTAATTTGGTCTCAAAATATGATTTATTTGCAATAATAAACCAAGACTTAAACTGTCTATATTGATGAGATTTTTATGGTAAAAAGCTGCTGATTCATGTTGCTGTTTATAATCATCAAGGAGTCACTTTTGCATAGGAGATCTTTAAAAAAGCAGGAATTAGATTGTCAAAATGTACATATGAGTGAATAATACCAACAACACCACAAAAAGCAGAGTTAAAGAAACTTTTACTTTGGTTTATCTCTGCAGACAGTTTTAAATGTAAGGGGACACCTCCCCCCAAAAAGTAGTTATGTTACATTCCAGTAATGTTCATGCTCTTATAGGCAAATGTCATAGCAAGTAGAAACATTTCAAAACCTTTTTAAATATATTTTTTTAAATGTTTGAAACCAACCCTCAGTGGCTGATTGTCACTTTTTGTGTGTTTAACAGCAGTAAAAAAGGCATTTAAAAAAACAGAGCAGCTGAACATAAGACGACCACCAAAGTCTGACTTTGCAGAAGCACCAGCAGTTCAGTCATATTCCGTGTACTTCTTGGCCGAGCCGTGCACTTTGCTGGCGGGGTACTTGATCCTGTTGAGGGCCATCTTGCGCAGCACCGCCCGGGGGAGATCCACCCGGCACTTGTCGGCGAGCTCCACCAGGTAGATGAACACGTCGCTGAGTTCGTGGGCCAGCTGCTCCCGCTCGGCCTCGCTCCAGTCCGGCAGGCCCTCGGCCACCTCGCCCCTCCACTGGAAGAGCTCCGACACCTCGCCCACCTCCCCGACCAGGGCCAGCAGCAGGTTGCGGGGCTGGTGGAACTGCTTCCAGTCGCGCTCGTCGGTGAACTCCGCTTGCATGCGGCGGATGTCTTCCACGGTGGGCTGCGGGCTGAAGGTGAAGGCGTCTTTCTTTTCCTCCGTACTTCCATTAATAGCCGGGCCGGACTCGCCGCCATTCATCGTCGTTCCGTTCGAGGCCATCATGTTGAAGCCAAATAATCTATAGATAGGGGAGAAGTCCCGCCAAATGTATAACCGGAAATCCGGTGTCGCGACCCGGAAGTCTTAATACTCGCTTTAACAGGGACTTGTAGTTTTATTACAGATGTCTTACGAGCATCGAGCGCTGATAAAGACTACAACTCCCATGCAAGTCCGCGACTAACAACATGGCTACCTCGGCTGTGACAGCGAATGGCGGCGTTCACTACAAAATGATAAAACGAACATTATTTTATCGAAATGCGTCGTTTGCAGCCAGGAGACTAAATGTGTTTGCTTCGACTGCCGACCACCAACTGCAGGCCAGGACAAAAGGGTAAGTGGACGTCGTCAAAGTACACTTCACCGAGTTTGTAAAGCGTCCGAGCGCACTTCTTCTATTAAGCTTGTAGTCACTCAATTAAAGACCGCGTTTGGACAAATGTTTTATTTTTCTGGTGTTTACTTTTGTGTGGGAATGTTCCTATTTTCTCGGGTGGTTCTTGTCCCGCACGAATGCAGCTGATGTAGGCTCCAGCCCCCCCCCCCCCACCCCCCCCTTCCACCCCGAACGGGACAAGCGGTAGTAAATGTATGGATGTTGTTTTTTCTTTTATTGTGTTTTTTTCCCCCTCATACAAAAATACATCAATCCATTGCTTTTAGAGTTTTTCTTTCTAATCATCCATCCATTTTCTTGATTGATTGAAACTTTTTTTTAGTAGATTGCACAGTACAGTAGATCCATCCATCCATTTTTTACCGCGTATTCCCTTTGGGGTCGCGGGGGGCGCTGGTGCCTATCTCAGCTACAATCAGGTGGAAGGCGGTGTACACCCTGGACAAGTGGCCACCTCATCACAGGGCCAGTACAGTACATATTCCGTACATCCATCCATCCATCATTTCCTACGGCTTATTCCCTTTGGCGCTGGTGCCTATCTCAGCTACAATCGGGCGGAAGGCGGGGTACATCCTGGACAAGTCGCCACCTCATCGCAGGGCCAGTTCAGTACATATTCCGTACAATTGACCAATAAATGGTAACACTCCAATAAGTTTTTCAACTTGTTTAAGTCGAAGTCCACGTTAATCAATTAATTATCCGTGTTCGGGTTGCGGGGGCAGCAGCCTAAGTAGGGCTGGGCGATATGTGAAGTGAATTATATTTATATAGCGCTTTCTCTAGTGACTCAAAGCGCTTTTACATAGTGAAACCCAATATCTAAGTTACATTTAAACCAGTGTGGGTGGCACTGGGAGCAGATGGGTAAAGTGTCTTGCCCAAGGACACAACGGCAGTGACGAGAATGGCGGAAGCGGGAATCGAACTTGCAACCCTCAAGTTGCTGGCACGGCCGCTCTACCAACCGAGCTCTGCCGCCCCATCGATATATCGATGTAAACGATATATCACAGGTTTGTCTCTGTGCAATATAGAAAATGACTATATCGTCCATCCATCCATCTTCTTCCGCCTATCCGAAGTAGGGTCGCGGGGGCAGCAGCCTAAGCAGGGAAGCGCAGACTTCCCTCTCCCCAGCTACTTCGTCTAGCTCTTTCCGGGGGATCCCGAGGTGTTCCCAGGCCAGCCGGAGAAGACTTAGTCTTCCCAACGTGTCCTGGGTCTTCCCCGTGGCCTCCTACCGGTTGGATGTGCCCTGACGATATATCGTAATATTCGATTATATGTTCTCACTCAGTTGCTTTTAGCTGCGGGCATTACTTTACTGGCGTTTCTCACTCCTTCTCGTCTGTCCTTATCACAGAGGCGTAAAACAAGCCCGCCTTCTTACATACGTCACATACTGTCGAGCGTCTAGCGCAGGGGTCGGGAACCTTTTTGGCTGAGAGAGCCATGAAAGCCAAATATTTTATTATGTATTTCTGTGAGAGCCATATAATATTTTTTAACACTGAATACAACTTGGGCGGTATAGCTCGGTTGGTAGAGCGGCCGTGCCAGCAACTTGAGGGTTGCGGGTTCAATCCCCGCTTCTGCCATCCTAGTCACTGATGTTGTGTCCTTGGGCAAGACACTTTACCCAAACCTGCTCCCAGTGCCACACACACTGGTTTAAAAATGTAACTTAGATATTGGGTTTCACTATGTAAAAACGCTTAAGTCACTAGAGAAAAGCGCTATATAAATATAATTCACTTCACTTCACAACTAAATGTGTGCATTTTTAAGTAAAACCAACATACATGTATAATAAGTATCTTCTTCTTTTTAATAACATTGTTATTCTGAAGCTAACCAATAATGAACAAAATAGTTCTTACCATTGATGCGACTTCTTGAACGGGTGCGGTAGAAAACGGGTGGATGGATTAGAATGTATGAGAATGTTTTATATTCAACCAAAAATAAACAAAAGGTGAGTGCCGCTTAGTAAAGGCATTGAAGCAAAATTAAACTAAAACTGAACTAGCTGCAAAGTAAACAAAAACAGAATGCTGGACTTAAAGCGTGCAGAGCAGACGGCGTCCACAAAGTACACCCGTACATGGCAAGACAATCAACAATGTCCACACAAAGAAGGAGTGCGTCCGCACAACTTAAATAGTCTTGATTGTAAAAACAAAAGCAGGTGCGATGAATAGCATTCAAGGAAGACATGAAACTGCGACAGGAAAATACCAACAAAAGAGGAAAAGCCACCAAAAAAAGAAGCGCAAAACCCACAGGAAAACACCAAAATAAGTCACGGCCTGATGTGACAGGTCGTGACAGTACACCTACAATGAGACAAAGAGCTATTGCGAGAACAACTTTTTACTGTCAATAACAGCTACTGGGTTTAATTTTTTTATGTTTTCCACTGGTGGAGTGCCTCAAAATTTTTTCAATGAAAAAAAGGTGCCTTGGCTCAAAAAATGTTGAAAAACACTGACTTATCGTGTTTAGCAATGCCAGCTAAGATGTATCTGAGAGCCAGATGCAGTCATCAAAAGAGCCACATCTGGCTCTAGAGCCATAGGTTCCTACCCCTGGTCTAGCGTCACACGCTCTCGCCGAGCAGAGAGGTAGCAGCATGGCTAACGTTAGCTGAGGCAGGTCGAGCAAGCGGAGCTTGTGACAACATAAGAGAGAAGGTGTGAAAGTGATCACAAATGGAGGAAGAACAATAAATGCCCAACATAAAAAGCAGAGAATCCATCATCTGGCGGTGGTTTGGCTTCAAGTGGGAAGATATTCAGCAGACAACAGCAATATGCAAAGTATGCAGCAGAAGTGTTACTACAAAAAAGGTAGCAACACTATTATTTTGTTCTTTCATTTAAAAAGTCACCCGTGAGAGAATGAAGAGTATTTAATAAATACAGTTTTGGTCAATTGACTTAGTTGTGATTTCCCTCTCTGCATGGAAGTTTAAAAGTAGCATATATGAATGCAGTATGAAGAAGAATGTTTGAATGTAGACACGTAGAATCATCATACTGCTGTGATTATATGCATCAAATGTTCATTCAAGGCCAAGGCAAAATATCGTAATATATATCGCAATATGGCATAAAAATATCGCAATATTAAAAAAAGCCAATATCGCCCAGCCCTAAGCCTAAGCAAGGAAGCCCAGACTTGCCTCTCCCCAGCCACTCGGTCCAGCTCCTTCCGGGGGATCCCGAGGCGTTCCCAGGCCAGCCGGGAGACATAGTCTTCCCAACGTGTCCTGGGTCTTCCCTGTGGCCTCCTACCGGTCGGACGGGCCTGAAACATCTCCCTAGGGAGGCGTTCGTGTGGCATCCTGACCGTAAGTTTGCTTAAAAAATACATACTTTCGGAACTTTCACTATACAGTTGTGATCAAAATGATTCAACCCCCACACAATTTTGATGTTTTAGCAAGTTGGAAATTTATTCCGTATTTTGTTTATAGTCATATCAAATAAAGATGTGTCAAATAGACAAATGCAACTTGAATTGTAACACTGTATTTTACAAGATAGCAAAAATTGAAATTTTTCTCAATATCTCATTGACAAAATGATTCAACCCCCTAGTTCCATGCATCTTTAGTAACAATCAATCAATGTTTATTTATATAGCCCCAAATCACAAATGTCTCAAAGGACTGCACAAATCATTACGACTACAACATCCTCGGAAGAACCCACAAAAGGGCAAGGAAAACTCACACCCAGTGGGCAGGGAGAATTCACATCCAGTGGGACGCCAGTGACAATGCTGACTATGAGAAACCTTGGAGAGGACCTCAGATGTGGGCAACCCCCCCCCCCCCCCCCCCCTCCAGGGGACCGAAAGCAATGGATGTCGAGCGGGTCTAACATGATACTGTGAAAGTTCAATCCACAGTGGCTCCAACACAGCCGCGAGAGTTAATTTCAAGCGGATCCAAGACAGCAGCGAGAGTCCACAGGAAACCATCTCAAGCGGAGGCGGATCAGCAGCGTAGAGATGTCCCCAACCGATACAAAGGCGAGCGGTCCATTCTGGGTCCCGACGAGCGGTCCATCCTGGGTCTCGACTCTGGTACTAGTACTTAGTAGAACACCCTTTGGCAGTATTGACATCCTTCAAAGGTGATACATAAGCGGACACAAGCTTCTTGCAAGCATCCACAGGTATTTTAGCCCATTCCTCTTGGGCAAAGGCCTCCAGTTCATTCATATTCTTGGGCTTGTGTGCTGCAACTGCCTTCTTAAAGTCCCACCACAGCTTTTCTATGGGATTTAGGTCTGGTGACTGTGAAGGCCACTCCAGAGTCTTCCAGCCCTTCTTCTGGAACCACTCTGATGTTGATTTGGAGGTATGCTTGGGAATCCTTGTCCTGTTGGAAGGTCCAACGTCTCCCAAGCCTCAGCTTCCTCACTGACTTCATGACATTTGCAGCTAATATATCCTGCTAGGAAAAGGAATTCAAAATGCCTTGAACGCGCTGGAGATTCCCGGTACCTGAGGCAGAAAAACAGCCCCAGAGCATGATTGAACCCCCAACCATGCTTAACAGTAGGCAAGGTGTTCTTTTCTTTGTAAGCTTCATTTTTTTCTCCTCCAGATATAACGTTGATTCATAGGCCCAAAGAGTTCCACTTTTGTCTCATCACTCCATAGAACAGTTTCCCAAAACCTTTGGGGTTTGTCCAGGTGATTTTCGACATACTGGAGTCTATTTTCTTGTGCCTGGTAGTCAGAAGTGGTGCGCGTGGGGGTTCTGGCATGGAGGCCTTCATCTCGTAGTGCGCGCCTTATTGTCTGGGACAAAACCTGCGTTCCCCCCTGTGCAATGTCCTGTTGTAGTTCCTCAGCTGTTACCCGGGGGGTTTTCACCACTGTACGCACACAGCATCCTCTTTCTACCACGCCCAGGTAGTTTCCACTGTGCCTTTAGCTTTAAACTTGCGAATTATGCTCCCAACTGTGTCTCTTGGAATGTGTAATGTCTTTGCTATTTTCTTATGTCCATATCCTTTCTTATGAAGAGAAATGACCTCCTCTCTTGACTTCTTTGACCACTCCCTGGACTTCACCATGTTGCAAATACACCATTGACCATCTACAAGAAGCTGAGCGTCACAGTCTTTTTCAATCAGTTTAATTGTTGCTCGTTATGGTTCTAATCACATCTACAGGTGTTTTCAACACCTGATTGAAAAGACCTTATTGAAATTCTGTTCTTAAGAGTTATGATCTTCAAGGGGTTGAATAATTTTGTCAATGAGATATTAAGAGAAATGACAGTTTGGTATGATACAAAATATAATGTTGTAATTCACATTGCATTTGTCTATTTATTGCATCTTTATTTGATATGACTATGAACAAAATACGGGATAAATGTCCAACTTGCTAAAACGCCAAAATTGTGTGGGGGTTGAATAATTTTGATCACAACTGTAGATATGGCTACATACTGTAATTACATTTTTATGTTAGTAAGACAAGGGAACTTCATTTATACAGCACGTTTACAACAATTTTCAAATTATACCAAAGTGCTTTACAGGTTAAAAAGCATGAAGCAAAAAACAAACAAAGCACATAAACAATGAATGAGCTAAAAAAAAAAAACTTTTCAACTAAACTTTCTGAATGGATTTTGCAAACAAAATGTCAATATATAACAATATATCTTATTTTTTCTTTAAAAAAATGTTATAATTCTAGTATTGCAACTTGGAATTGGGGGTTAAATCACCTAAAATTATTCCCAGGCGCAGCCACCGCTACTGCTCCCCTCACCTCCCAGGGGGTGATCAAGGGTGATGGGTCAAATGGAGAGTGAAGTGAATTATATTTATATAGCGCTTTTCTCTTGTGACTCAAAGCGCTTTACATAGTGAAAAGCCAATATCTAAGTAACGTTTTTAAAGCAGTGTGGGTGGCACTGTGAGCAGGTGGGTAAAGTGTCTTGCCCAAGGACACAACGGCATTGACTAGGATGGTGAAAGCGGGGCTCGAACCTGGAACCCTTAAGTTGCTGGCCCGGCTACTCAACCAAATGAGCTATACCGCCCCAGAGAATAATTTCGCCACACCTAGTGTGTACTTTAAACCTTAACTTAACTTAATTTTTTTTCCTGTGTCTTTGGTGTAAGGACAAGCGGTAGAAAATGGATGGATGTTCTTTTTTTTGTGTGCTTTTTTTCCCCCTTGTACAAAAATACATCAACATAATGCTTTTAGAGTTTTTCTTTCTAATTATAATTTTCCTTAAAAATACATACTTTTGGAACCTTCACCATAAATATGGCTACATAATTACATTTTATGTTAGTAATGTAATGACTATAGAAAAAAAATGCAACATTAAAATTATTCAATACTTTTCAACTAAACTTTCTGAATGAATTTTTGCAAACAAAATACAAATGTCTAACAAGATAACTTGGGTTTTTTGCCTTAAAAAAAAAAGAAAGTATTATTTTAGTTTTGCAACTTTTTTCTCACAATACAATTTCAATTCTACTAATATTGACTTTTTCTTTTCAAAATAAAAGCTTATTCTTGTAACATTACACTAATACACAACTTTGTGTTCGGTCATAAAAATGTATGAATGTTCTTGTTCCTTTTATTTTGCTTTTTTTCCCCTCATACAAAAATACATCAACATATTGCTTTTAGAGTTCTTTCTAATTATAAGTTTGCTTGAAAATACATATTTTTGGAACTTTCACTATAAATATGGCTACTTATTTAAATTTTTATGTTAGTAAGCCAAGGCAACTTTATTTTTACAGCACGTTTACAACAATTTTCAAAGTGTACCAAAGTGCTTTACAGGTTAAAAAGCATGAAGCAAAAAACAAAACAAAAACAAACAAAGAACATAAACAATGAATGAGCTTAAAAAAACTTTTCAATTAAACTTTTGGAATGAATTTTGCAAACAAAATATATCTTGTTTTTTTTTCTTTAACAAAATAAAATTTTATAATTTTAGTATGCAACTTGGAATTGGGGGTTAAATCACCTAAAATTATTTCCGGGCGCAGCCACTGCTGCTGCTCACTGATCAAGGGTGATTGGTCAAATACAGGGAATAATTTTGTCACACTGAGTGTGTACTTGAACTTTGACTTAACTTTTATTTATTTTTTTCCTGTGTATTTGGTGTAAGGACAAGCGGTAGAAAATGGATGGATGTTCTTTTTTCTTTTATTGTGTTTTTCCCCTCATATAAAAATACATCAACATAATACTTTTAAAGTTTTTCTTTCTAATTATAAGTTTGCTTAAAAATACATACTTTTGGAACTTTCACCATAAATATGGCTACATAATTACATTTTTATGTTAGTAATGTAATGACTATTAAAAACAAATGCAACATTAAAATGATTCAATACTTTTCAACTAACTTTCTGAATGAATTTTGTGAATGTCTAACAATATATATTTTTTTTCTTTAAAAAAATAGAATTTTATAATTTTAGTATTGCAACTTTTTTGACACAATACAATTTCAATTCTACTAATATTGACTTTTTCTTTTAAAAATAAAAGCTTATTCTAGTAGCATTGCACTTATACACAACTTTGTGTTCAAACCCCGACCGAGTCATCCATCCATTTTCTACCGCTTATTCCCTTTCGGGGTCGCGGGGGGCGCTGGCGCCTATCTCAGCTACAATCGGGCGGAAGGCAGGGTACACCCTGGACAAGTCGCCACCTCATCGCAGGGCCAACACAGATAGACAGACAACATTCACACTCACGTTCACACACTAGGGACCATTTAGTGTTGCCAATCAACCTATCCCCAGGTGCATGTCTTTGGAAGTGGGAGGAAGCCGGAGTACCCGGAGGGAACCCACGCATTCACGGGGAGAACATGCAAACTCCGAGTCATAGCAAAGACTATAAAAGTGGAAGCCATTACTTCCCTGCTTGGCACTCCGCATCAAGGGTTGGAATTGGGGGTTAAATCACCAAAAATGATTCCCGGGCGCGACCACCGCTGCTGCTCACTGCTCCCCTCACTTCCCAGGAGGTGATCAAGGGTGATGGGTCAAATGCCGAGAATAATTTTGCCACATCTATTGTGTACTTTTAAGTTAACTTTTATTTATTTATTTTTGTGTGTCTTTACCAAACTACAACTGCATTTAGATGTCTTATAAGACTTGTGTTAAAGGGGAACATTATCACCAAACCTATGCAAGCGTCAATATATACCTTGATGTTGCAGAAAAAAGACCATGTATTTTTTCAACCGATTTCCGAACTCTAAACGGGTGAATTTTGGCAAATTAAATGCCTTTCTGTTTATCGCTCTTTTAGTGATGACGTCAGAACGTGACGTCACCGAGGTAACACACCCACCATATTCATTTTCACATTACAAACACCGGGTCTCAGCTCTGTTATTTTCCGTTTTTTCAACTATTTTTTGGAACCTTGGAGACATCATGCCTAGTCAGTGTGTTGTCGGAGGGTGTAACAGCACTAACAGGGAGGGATTCAAGTTGCACCACTGGCAAGAAATCTGCCGCCAGACCCCCATTGAATGTACCAGAGTGTCTTCACATTTGACCGGCGATGCTAAGACAGACATGGCACAGAGATGTATGGATAACCTGCAGATGCATTTGCAACCATTAAGTCAACGAAATCACAAAGGTGAGTTTTGTTGATGTTGTTAACTTATGTGCTAATCGGACATATTTGGTCACGGCATGACTGCCAGCTAATCAATGCTAACATGCTACGCTAATCGATGCTAACATGCTATTTACGCTAGCTGTATGTACATTTGAAACTAGATACCCACATTTAATGCGAAACAAACACTTACCAATCGACGGATATAAGTTGCTCCAGTGTCACAAGATGCGAAAGTCCTGATCGTTTGGTCCGCACATTTTACCGGCGATGCTAATAAGGCAGCCATGCTATGGGTCACTTCATTAGGTACACCCACGCTATGGCTGAATAGCGTCAATAGCTATTCGCTCAATAGCTTCAATTTCTTCTTCAATTTCGTTTTCGCTATCTGCCTCCATACTCCGACAATCTGTTTCAATACATGCGTGATCTGTTGAATCGCTTAAGTCGCTGAAATCCGAGTCTGAATCCGAGCTAATGTCGCTATATCTTGCTGTGGTAACCGCCATGTTGTTTGTATTGGCAGCACTGTATGACGTCACAGGGAAATGGACAGTCGCATCGCAAATAGGGAAAATCAAGAACTTTACAGCTTTATTTAGGGATATTACGGGAGGTGTAACATTTTGAAAAAAACTTCAAAATATACAACTAGCCACTGGGAACTGTTTTTTATTGTTTTTAACCTTTTTGAAATTGGGATAATGTTCCCCTTTAAGTCGTCTGCTTCCTTCTCGTCCTCAGTGTTCCTCTGCAGCTGGAAGGAGTGGTGGGCCTGGAGATCCACGCCCAGATTCACTCCAACACCAAGTTGTTCTCCAGCTCGGGGGTCCATTTCATGTCTCCTCCAAACTCCTTGGTGTCATTCTTGGACGCCTCCTTACCCGGCACGTTACCTGTGAGAGTCAGGACTTAATTGCCATTGCGCAATAATAATAATAATAACGATGTCATCAATAATCGACATTTATGTCTTTCCAGGTATTGAACAGACGATGCGTTGAGGCAGCAGTGATGACGGGGCTGGCCCTCAACTGCAGCATAAACCGGAAGTCCCTTTTTGACAGGAAACACTACTTTTATGCTGATCTCCCCGTGAGTTTTTCAAGCTTCTTTTTCTTTTGCATCATCAGGTTGGAAGAATGGGCTTGACAGAAATGCTCGTTAGGCAAAGTCTGTCTTCTACTTCGTCCTATAATACTATTATGGCTTTACTGAAGAAGTGGCGACGGTGCTTCTGTTTGCCAGGCGGGCAGACAAATGACACAGAACGCCGTTAAAAGAAAACGACCTGAGCTTTTTTCACTCATCAGCTCATTCCGCTCCCTCCGACACCTTTTTTCCACATTATCCACCGGTCATTTCCTCCCTTTTTTGTGCAATTTCTTCCTATTTGAGGATTGCTTTCTTTTCGTGCTGGCATCATTTTTAACCATCTTTGGAAGTCGTTAGAGCCCCAGGCAGTGTTGAATAATGGTGACGCTGATACAGACACTGCACCTCATTTAGGGACTAAGAACTGTCTGAGCTAATGAGGAATTTAGACTGTAAAGTGGATTCTACCTATTTTATGATGCACCTTTTATAATATATTTACTTACAGAGAATAATTGTTTTATTGTTAGTCATGGCTCATTTATACCTACCGTATTTTTCGGAGTATAAGTTGCTCCGGAGTATAAGTCGCACCTGCCGAAAATGCATAATAAAGAAGGAAAAAACATATAAAAATCGCACTGGAGTATAAGTCGCATTTGTTGAGGAAATTTATTTGATAAAACCCAACACCAAAAATAGACATTTGAAAGGCAATTTAAAATAAATAAAGAATAGTGAACAACATGCTGAAAAAGTGTACGTTATATGAGGCATAAATAACCATTTTTTGCCAAGTTTAATAAGTCAAATATCCGACTATAAATAAAAATTAAAGTCGGTAAATTTTGCAGCATAGATAAATCGCTGTGTGCTTGCTTCAAGAGTATTTACGCTGTTAATGGCAATACGTGTTTGTACCATAGCGCAGTGGTTCTCAAATGGGGGTACTTGAAGATATGCCAAGGGGTACGTGAGATTATTTTTAAAATATTATATAAATAGCAACAATTCAAAAATCCTTTATAAATATATTTATTGAATAATACTTCAACAAAATACGAATGTAAATTCATAAACTGTGAAAAGAAATTGAACAATTCAGTGTTGACAGATAGATTTTTTTGTGGACATGTTCCATAAATATTAATGTTAAAGACCTATTTTTTTGTGAAGAAATGTTTCGAATTAAGTTCATAAATCCAGATGGATTAAAGAGGGCACTTTAAGTTGATGATTACTTCTATGTGTAGAAATCTTTATTTATAATTGAATCACTTGTTTATTTTTCAACAAGTTTTTAGTTATTTTTATACCTTTTTTTTCCCCAAATAGTTCAAGAAAAAACACTACAAATGAGCAATATTTTGCACATTCATACAATTTAATAAATCAGAAACTGATGACATAGTGCTGTATTTTACTTCTTTATCTCTTTTTTTCAACCAAAAATGCTTTGATCTGATTAGGGGGTACTTGAATTAAAAACATGTTCACAGGGGGTACATCACTGAAAAAAGGTTGAGAACCACTGCCCTAGCGGAATGAAAAGAAGAGGGGGGAGGGATTATATTGTCCTCATTAAGAATCTTTGACTCTTTTTGCAGCCACTGGAGCCGCTAGCATCACACAGTGCTTCTAGTTAGCATGTAGCAGCTAACATTGACAAAATGATGACAAAATCCAATACCACCGCTTTAGTGTGGGAATATTTCAGTTTAAACCTCTGGTACAAGAGAAGCCAGTTTGCCGACGGTGCACGACTGGAAAAACGCCCGCTTGAAACACAACCACTCGACAGTCCACACTCACTTTGCGTTTGGTGAACAAGGCAGTTGACAGGTCAGTCAGTGTAAACAAAACAGTGCACAATAGTATGCGTTCACAGAAAGTGTGGTCAAAGACATGCTGCCATTTAATACACTTAAAGGGGAACATTATCACAATTTCAAAAGGGTTAAAAACAATAAAAATCAGTTCCCAGTGGCTTGTTGTATTTTTTGAAGTTTTTTTCAAAATTTTACCAGTCCCGGAATATCTCTAAATAAAGCTTTAAAGTGCCTTATTTTCGTTATCTTCGAAACCACTATCCATTTCCCTGTGACGTCATACAGTGCTGCCAATACAAACAACTTGGCGGTTACCACAGCAAGATATAGCGACATTAACTCGGATTCAGACTCTGATTTCAGCGGCTTAAGCGATTCAACAGATTACGCATGTATTGAAACAGATGGTTGGAGTATGGAGGCAGATAGCGAAAACGAAATTGAAGAAGAACTTGAAGCTATTGAGCGAATAGCTATTGATGCTATTCAGCCATAGCGTGGGTGTACCTAATGAAGTAGCCCATAGCATGGCTGCCTTATTAGCATTGCCGGTAAAATGTGCAGACCAAACGATCAGGACTTTCGCATCTTGTGACACTGGAGCAACTTAAATCCGTCGATTGGTAAGTGTTTGTTTCGCATTAAATGTGGGTATCTAGTTTGAAATGTACATACAGCTACCGTAAATAGCATGTTAGCATCGATTAGCGTAGCATGTTAGTATCGATTAGCTGGCAGTCATGCCGTGACCAAATATGTCTGATTAGCACATAAGTCGACAACATCAACAAAACTCACCTTTGTGATTTCTTTGACTTAATTGTTGCAAATGCATCTGCAGGTTATCCATACATCTCTGTGCCATGTCTGTCTTAGCATCGCCGGTCAAATGTGAAGACACTCTGGCACATTCAATGGGGGTCTGGCGGCAGATTTCTTGCCAGTGGTGCAACTTGAATCCCTCCCTGTTAGTGTTGTTACACCCTCCGACAACACACCCACGAGGCATGATGTCTCCAAGGTTCCAAAAAATAGTCGAAAAAACGGAAAATAACAGAGCTGAGACCCGGTGTTTGTAATATGAAAATGAATATGGCGGGTGTGTTACCTTGGTGACGTCACGTTCTGACGTCATCGCTAAAAGACCGATAAACA
>NC_084630.1:41853882-41873882 GCF_033978795.1 Nerophis ophidion | reverse complement strand
CTTCCAGAGCAATAAACAGAAAGGCGTTTAATTCGCCAAAATTCACCCATTTAGAGTTCGGAAATCGGTTAAAAAAAGAGATGGTCTTTTTTCTGCACCATCAAGGTATATATTGACGCTTACATAGGTCTGCTGATAATGTTCCCCTTTAAAGCGACCAATGACTGACAGACTTAATATTTTCATCTAGGATGAATCCCAGTGTTTAGTGTGTCATCTTCATTACTTGTAAAAGTCTGCCCTGTAGGAGAAATTACCCCGCCGTAATAAGATGTAAAACAAAATGGCAAACAATACGGCACATTATTAGTGTGTTCTACTGGAAACAGCTGCTCATAAATGAATACTAATGACCACGCCGCTGTCCAGCCTGCATTCTGTTTCACCAGCCCAGCCGCTCTGCAATTATCGTTAGCAAAGGCAAACAATGCTCATCTTCCTGCGTTTACAAACAAATACGAGTCTGGGGCATCCTTCTTTTTTAATGAGAGGAGCAAAAGCCGAGGAAGGAGAAGGCCGGCGATCGTCTGACTGGTTTAGTGACTCACTCAGGAATGAGTCAGCGGTGGAAAGTGTGTAATGAAGCTTTAAATGTGGACTTTTCTGCTCATTAGGGAGCAGATACGTCATCGTGCAGTAAAACAACCTCGTAAGGTCAAACTTCACACAAAATATGTCGGACATAAACAGGTTCAAGGGTAATTTGTTTCTCTAATCAGAAATTGATCGATAGTGTCCAACAAGACAAACATTGTTACTCAAAGCCCACCACTGAGTTTCACTCCCACAATGTCACTCTTTTGTCTTTCTAGCATATTCATGTTGAGGTTATACGATATGGTTGCCATAGTAACACGGGCAACTCTTATGAGTGGTGAAGGCAGGGTGCAGATTAAATATTTATTCTTGTGCTTTTGTGGAAGAAAAAAAAAATAAAAACCTTGAAAGGATTCAACGCTCATGCTGCATTTTGATGAAGTAAAAATGCAGCCTGCCTCCAAGTTATTGCTGACCATTTTATGGTTGTTTTTATTAATTACTACCCTTTTTAAATAGTTTTTTTTAAAGGTGGCAAGTTGGATTGTCCCCCAGCGTATGATAGAGCGCTGTAAAGAAAGTAGTTATTCATTTTTTAGTGGGGGAAATGAAAATTGACAAGTCACTTCTCAGTTGAATTTGACTGCCCCCTAAAGGTGGAACCCTTTAATGCAGGTTTAAAATTGTCACTAAAATTCTAGCATTGATCACAGACTTTGAATGGTTAAAATAGTTTAATTGTATCCTGTGTATTATGGTTTCTTGCGAATGTTTTTTTAAATTATATGATGAATATTCACTGTTATAAAAAAACTTTGTTTTTTTATTTATTAATGGAGTTTGCATGTTCTCCCCGTGAATGCGTGGGTTCCCTCCGGGTACTCCGGCTTCCTCCCACTTCCAAAGACATGCACCTGGGGATAGGTTGATTGGCAACACTAAAAAATTGGCCCTAGTGTGTGAATGTGAGTGTGAATGCTGTCTGTCTATCTGTGTTGGCCCTGCGATGAGGTGGCGACTTGTCCAGGGTGTACCCCGCCTTCCGCCCTATTATAGCTGAGATAGGCGCCAGCGACCCCAAAAGGGAATAAGCGGTGGAAATGGATGGATGGATGCGTCATATCATTAGGACTTATTGATACAATATTATCATAACAGGGAACAGCCTTGGGCTTCACGGTGGCAGAGGGGTTAGTGCGTCTGCCTCACAATACAAAGGTCCTGCAGTCCTGGGTTCAATCCCAGGCTCGGGATCTTTCTGTGGAGTTTGCATGTCCTCCCCGTGAATGCGTGGGTTCCCTCCGGGTACTCCGGCTTCCTCCTACTTCCAAAGACATGCACCTGGGGATAGGTTGATTGGCAACACTAAATGGTCCCTAGTGTGTGAATGTTGTCTGTCCATCTGTGTTGGCCCTGCGATGAGGTGGCGACTTGTCCACGGTGTACCCCGCCTTCTGCCCGACTGTAGCTGAAATAGGCGCCAGTGCCCCCCGCGACCCCAAAAGGGAATAAGCGGTAGAAAATAGACGGACGGATGGAACACCCTTATCAAGGGCTTTAATTTGAGATCTGACTAAATATGTTTTGTTGACAATTATTTGGGTGGGTTGTCTTATTTTTGGTCAACTTAAACAATTATAGATTTATTATATTAAAAAAAATGTTTGTGGTTTTTCCAGAGAAATTTTATAATAAAAAACTGAACATTTTTTTTCAGTGATCTGTGCGGTCAATATTAAGTGTTGATTTCAGAGTAATTGGCCCTAGTGTGTGAATGTGAGTGTGAATGTTGTCTGTCTATCTGTGTTGGCCCTGCGATGAGGTGGCGACTTGTCCAGGGTGTACCCCGCCTTTCGCCCGATTGTAGCTGAGATAGGCGCCAGCGCCCCCCGCGACCCCGAAAGGGAATAAGCGGTAGAAAATGGATGGATGGATGGATGGATATTGAAAGTTGCATTTCAAGCAAAAAAACCCCACGTATTTTGGTCTCTGTGTTGCCTCAACAGGACTTATTGACAAATATAATGACAGGTGGGAATACAAGGTATTGCTTGATCTGGATTGTTTCAAATAGATTTTGGAAGTTGTGACAACTTAAGTTTTTTTTAGTGATGTCCAAAGTGCACCCTAGATGTTCAGTGTTTCCCCCAGAAAATTTGTTAGTGTGGTGTCTCTCCAGGGGAAGGGGGCATGGCCGGGACAGGCGGACGGACGTGGATGGGGGTGGGTGGGTGTAACGGACAGTGTGACTCGGCCTGTCGCCACCATCACGTCTTCATCTCATCGCTGCCACCACAGCCTGGGGGGCAATGGACTACAGACTGCGATGAAGTAGGCCGGCTTCGTTGCATGCAGAAGCCTACAACTTTTGGTTGTGTTTTCCGCTCCGTATGCTGAATGTCAATATACGATACATATCTCAATATTTTTTCCGTAAAGTAAACACAAAACAGTCCTAGTTACCTGAGATACTAATTATGGCATTCTTTTGACTTAGTAAATATTGACTTACTAAGACAAAATAATGACAAAGTCAAATTAATGACTTACTGTAAGTAAGCGTTTGCAATAAGGGTTTGAAAAAGAGTTAAAAGTGGGGCCACATGTTGATATGCTCAACTCATCATGCTTAATTTATTACAGCATTTGGGAAGCATGTAGTTGATTTTTATTATGTAAATGTTCTATTTTTATCAACATGTAATAGCAGGGACCCTGCCATTCAAAACTAGGCTGCTACATTACTAATGATTAATGTAACTACAGCTGAAAAAAGTAGTACAATAGCAATAGGAGAGACCATTCATCCCTGAACACCATGGAGTTCATGTAGGCTTCATGATGCACTTACATTATTATATCAACTATCGGAGACAGTTTCAGGAAACTCTTCTTTTAACATAATGTCCTTTTTTGCTGCTTCAACACAGAAAAAGATCAAGTGAAATAACTTAGTTGTTAACTGTAGGTCAATAATGCTTGTCTTTCTCTCAGACAGACACGCACACACACCGCACATTGAGCTAACGTAACGCTAAGAGCTATTTAGCTTTCACCTCAAGAACTGCCAGCGAGCTGAGCTGCCGCTTATGTTTCTAGAACGTCAACGGGCTTACAGTGATGTTACTAGTGTTGACTTGGAAGTGTTTATTATAATTTGGGGAGAGTCCGCTGCCTTATGTTCACCTATTAAAAACACCTTTCTGCTCACCCCACCGTACCTCCTCTCTGCCTGCCCTGAGCACTGACTTCATGCGCTCTGAATACGCAAAGTTGATTGGCTGTTACCGCTCTGCGTGTAACCAATCAGATGGTTGTGTGGGTGGGACAATGCTGGGTGCTGCAGAGACATACAGGCTGAGGCAGAACTAAGCGGAGCAGCTTGTTAAGACTTTAGATAAGGTGGTGGCTGTTTGTTGTTAAGGTGGCCACCTTAACCCCGATAAAAACCCTGATATTACTTGCGGCCCACAGGTCTTTTCCCATTGGACTGTGGCACATTCCAAACATAGATTTATAAAATAAGAGACATAATATGAATGTGGTTAAAAAAAAAGGTGTAATGTTTATAATATAGTACATTGGATTGGTTTTAGCCTTTTGTCAAATGGAAAATATCAAAATGGCTCGCGCATTCTTTGAATTTTCTGGTTGCGTAAAAAATGGACTCACGGCTCTCCCTTTTAGGTCCATATTTTGTTCTTTGTCACCCCAGGCAGGATACCAGATCACGCAGCAGCGGCGGCCCATCGCGGTGGACGGCATGCTGACCTACAGCCTCATGGGCGGTAAAAAAAAGAACCAGGTGCTGAGGAAAAATGTCCGCGTCAAACAGATTCAGCTGGAGCAGGACAGCGGCAAGAGTCTCCACGACGACGTCCGCGGACAGACGCTTATAGACCTCAACAGAGCTGGTAAGAGTTTGAAAAAACAGAGCGAGAGAGAGATAAGGAAAGAAACTAGTTTGTTTTATTGGACGTCGGTCATCATAAACCAGGCCTGCATCTGGCATGTCTGTGGCCTGCCAGGTGTGGGACTGATGGAGCTGGTGATGGAGCCTGACATGAAGTGTGGCGAGGAGGCAGCGGCGGCCGTCAGGGAGCTTCAACTCATCCTGCAAGCCCTCGGCACCTGTCAGGCCAACATGTCTGGTAATGGTGCTCGCTTATTCTACTCAATTGTTTGTACCAAGTCTCCGTTACACCGCCATGAAACGCAATAAAATATATCTGGAGGCACCACAGTCCTGATACATGAGTAGTGGGGTGAATCTTTGGCCACCTAACGATTCGATCCGATTCCTGTGGTGACTATTCAATTCTGAACTTTTGAATTTTCCATTCAAACCGATTCTTTAAATCTGTTATTTAGAATACCGTATTTCCTTGAATTGCCGCCGGGTATATAGTATGTGCCTGCCTTGAATTACTGCCGGGTCAAACTCGTTTCGCAAAATATTTAGCCCATGCTTAGTATTACCCCCGGGTCAAACTCGTCACGTCACGAGTGAGACTTCACCTGTCATCATTTTTAAAATGAAGGAGGCTGATTTCAATAATTTTAAATCGCATAAAGGGAAGAAGATTAAGAGCTATTCAGTAGGATTTAAAGTCCAAGCTATTTAATACGTACGCTAAAAAAGAACAGTTAGCAGCTATGTTTTATTAATATACCGTAGCTGCGTGTGTCAAATATGAGTCATTAAATGACTCCCGCCGCCTGGTGGTGGAGGGCGCTAGTGATTCTTCGTACGACTACTCGGCTGCAGGAGAAGTGACAACGAGAGACGTGATATGTGCTGGGAATGGATATGACGCGGGGGTGCACGATGGACCTTTGAGGACAGGAGTCGGGAACCTTTTTGTCTGAGAGAGCCAAAAAGCCAAATATTTAAAAATATATTTCCGTAAGAGCCATATAATATTTTTTTTAACACTGAACACAACTAGACGCGTACATTTTTAAGTAAGACCAACATTTCTTGAGTATAATAGGTCTCTTATTCTTTGTAATAACATTGTTATTCTGAAGCTAACCGTGGCCTGCGGGCCTGCAGCGACAGGTGCGTAGACGGCCCACCTAGGCCTTGTTATCTAATCACCTGTCGCTCTGTTATAAGCAGCAGCCTGGAGGAGAGATGGGGTTGGGGCTGGAAATACAATTGCTGGAAAACAACTGAGAGACTTATTGAAAAATAAAACAATATTGTAACCCTGAAACAGGCTCTCATGTTGGTGCTTGGGGGTCTGAAGAACCCCCAGGAGGGCAAGCCCCACACTAACCAATAATAAATAAATAACTTCTCACCATTAACGCAACTTCTTGAACAGGTGCGGTAGAAAACGGATGGATGGATTAAAAATGCATGAGCATGTTTTATATTTTGAACATTATTTTTAACACTGTGATTACAAGTGGAATTCTTCATTACTTATCGTGTTAAGCAACGTCAGTTCAGATTTATCAGAGAGCCAGATGCAGTCATCAAAAGAGCCACATCTGGCTCTAGAGCCATAGGTTCCCTACCCCTGTTTTAGGATGTAACATCACTACTCTTATGCTGGCTATTCAAACAACCAGGCTGAAATAAAGCATGTTCCAATCCTAAATACCCAATGTATTATATATTAGGGATGCACCGATTAATCGGTAACTGAATATATTCGGCCGAATATGGCAAAAAAAGCCACATTCGGCCTTCGGTGGAATGAGTTAAGAACAAGGCCGAATAGTGGCGTGTGACGCAATTTTTTGACGCGGTGACGCAATCAACCAACGTGCAGTGACGTTGGGATATGTTGTGTACCTGTATAAGTGTATGAGGTTACAATGTTGTGTACCTGTATAAGTGTATGAGGTTACAAGCACACACTTATTGAGATTTAGTGGGTCCTCTGTTTACATTATTAGCCTGTTGTGTAGGCTACCTGTATAAGTGTATGAGGTTACATGCACACACTTATTGAGATTTACTTGAGCCTTCTGTTTACATTATTAGCCTGTTGTGTAGGCTACCTGTATAAGTGTATGAGGTTACATGCACACACTTATTGAGATTTACTTGAGCCTTCTGTTTACATTATTAGCCTGTTGTGTAGGCTACCTGTATAAGTGTATGAGGTTACATGCGCACACTTATTGAGATTTACTTGAGCCTTCTGTTTACATTATTAGCCTGTTGTGTAGGCTACCTGTATAAGTGTATGAGGTTACAAGCACACACTTATTGAGATTTAGTGGGGCCTCTGTTTACATTATTAGCCTGTTGTGTAGGCTACCTGTATAAGTGTATGAGGTTACAAGCACACACTTATTGAGATTTACTTGAGCCTTCTGTTTACATTATTAGCATATCTACTGTGGCTAAGAAGACTTTTGCCAAAAGGACAATAATTAATTTGTTGTGGGTTTATCCACTTTAATGCACTTTTTTTTTTTTTTGGAATGCATGTTTTGTTTGAAGGCCTAATATAAATGAAAAACTTTGTGCTTTTTTTGAAAAGCAAAGGCTACTGGAATATTTAAAATATGTTAATATTCAATAAAAAAATACTTTATTTGAAAAACATGTCTAAATATTTATTCTAGGCTATTTATGCAATATAAAAAAAAATTGTGAAAAACTGCATTCATTATTCGGCCTTCGGCCAAGCGTTTAAGTTTTATTCGGCTTCGGCCACAAATTTTCATTTCGGTGCATCCCTATTATATATACAATAACACTTCATGGTGGCAGCGATCGGATAAAAAGATCACCCACGGAGCAGAACGAGAGGGGGAGTTGTCCTTTACAATTATCAAAGCTTTTTACCAAAATCTACGACTCTGCTAGCATGTCAGCAGACTGGAGAAGATCCTGCTGAAATCCTATGTGTTGAATGAATAGAGAATCCTTTTAAATCGGGAAAAAAATCGTTTTGGAGTCGAGAATCTCGTTGAATTGAAAAAAAAAAAATGTGATTTTAAATCGAATCCTGACCCCAAGAATCGATATTGAATCGAATCGTGGGACATCCAAAGATTCGCAGCCCTACTAATCAGTGGCATGTCAATAGCAAAGTTAATGTCTTACTATCAAGCTAGTGCAAAATAGAGCCTTATTTAACTTGTGTTGGAGTGTGTTTTTTTTTGTGAATTACTTAATTTGCATTGAAAATTGCAACATTCCAGAGAGGTAGTTTGGCTGAGTTCACTCTCAGTGCTGTTGGAGATATCGCCAAGTTCCAGAGTGCAAAATTGGGCACGACGTCACGCGCAACCCTAGGCATCTAAACATGGCAATGTTCGATTTTACGTGACTCAATGCCTGGTAGGACCGACGGGATTCAATATGTGCGAAAAATGTTTCAAATTCGGTACCCGTCCTTAATTACAACACATCAACACAAACCTGCTTATTTCTCATAGAAATGACTCATTTGGCTCACATTTTGTGTCGACAAAAGCAGTCGCCTATACATGTCGATTTAAGCGGACACTTTTGAGTGATAGGAATAACCACTAGAATGCATACAGTAGTCCTGGGGGTCCACAGTGTATTTAAGGAGTGGTCTTCTCTCCGCAGAGGGCCAGCTGAGAGTGGACGCCAACGTGTCGGTTCACAGACCAGGCGAGCCTCTCGGTGTCAGGACTGAAGTGAAGAACATCAACAGCGTTCGATTCCTGTCCAAAGCCATTGGTGAGCACGCAGTTTTTGATTGTTGGCATCAACTGACGCCATCTGTTGTAGAAGAATGTTCTCGCATGAGGCATGGTAAGAATTCATCAGTTCCAGGGTCAAACTGTTAGCACTTGTCAACATAAAGCATCTTAAATAAGTACGTCAAAAGGTAATATTTTAAAAAATGTGTATTTGTAATTGTCATGTGCAATAAGGAGTTGCACTGTTGTTAATGGTAACACTTAAAGGGGAACATTATCAGCAGACCTATGTAAGTGTCAATATATACCTTGATGGTGCAGAAAAAAGACCATCTATTTTTTTAACCGATTTCCGAACTCTAAATGGGTGAATTTTGGCAAATTAAACACCTTTCTGTTAATCGCGCTGGAGGCGATGACGTCAGAATGTGACGTCGCCGAGGCATTTTAATTTTCAACACATTACAAACACCGGGTCTCAGCTCTGTTATTTTCCATTTTTTTGACTATTTTTTGGAACCTTGGAGACATCATGCCTCGACGGTGTGTTGTCGGAGGGTGTAACAACACTAACAGGGAGGGATTCAAGTTGCACCACTGGCCCGAAGATGCCAAAGTGTCTGCCGCCAGACCCCCATTGAATGTGCCAGAGTGTCTCCACATTTGACCGGCGATGCTAAGGCAGACATGGCACAGAGATGTATGGATAACCTGCAGATGCATTTGCAACGATAGTCAACGAAATCACAAAGGTGAGTTTTGTTGATGTTGACTGCCAGCTAATCGATGCTAATATGCTACGGTAATCGATGCTAACATGCTATTTACCGGCGGTGCTAAAGCAGACATGGCACAGAGATGTATGGATAACCTGTAGATGCATTTGCAACTATATTACGTTTCTTTCCACCCACATTTAATGCGAAAAAAACACTTACCAATCGACAGATTTAAGTTGCTCCAATGTCAAAAGATGCGAAAGTCCTGATCGTTTGGTCCACACATTTTACCGGCGATGCTAACGCAGCTATTTGCCCATGCTATGGCTATGAATAGCGTCAATAGCTATTCGCTCAATAGCTTCAGCTTCTTCTTCAATATTTTCATACTCCAACCATCTGTTTCAATACATGCGTAATCTGTTGAATCCCATTGTTGTATTCCCATTGTTTGTTTACATTGGCAGCACTGTGTGACGTCACAGGGAAATGGCCAGTGTCTTCGCAGAGAGCGAAAATAAGGCACTTTAAAGCTTTATTTAGGGATATTCCGAGACCGGTAAAATTTTGAAAAAAACTTCAAAAAATACAACAAGCCACTGGGAACTGATTTTTATTGTTTTTAACCCTTTTGAAATTGTGATAATGTTCCCCTTTTATATTGCAATGTTCAACCAACCCTACCTTTTGGTACTTTTCTACTTCTACTATCCTCAATATGTTTTCTTTATTTAGCTTGACATCACTGATACTTTTTAAGAGTGTACATCAGGGATGCGCATTACGTGGATGGCGAGCTAGTGGTGGAGGGTGGAGGGTGTGTCAGTCCATCGCCAGCCAAGCATTAAAGAAATAGACCTATAAACGAGCGATCGTCAATCTTCACCAAGACGTGACTTTGGTCACTTGATTGACATTCACAGAACCCGAGGGTCTTGTGAGATGACGCTGGCTGCTGCCACGTCATTATTAAGAAAAAACGACCGACAGGAAGGCGAGAAACACTTTTTATTTCAACAGACTCTCGTGCCTGCTGTCAAAACTTTAATAATAATACATTTTATTTGGTATCGCGCATGGGTCAGCAACCTAAAATGTTGAAAGAGCCATATTGGACCAAAAACACAGAAACAAATCTGTCTGGAGCCGCAAAACAAATTTAAAAGCCATATTACATACAGATAGTGTGTCATGAGATATACATTGAATTAAGAGGACTTAAAGGAAACTAAATGAGCTCAAATATAGCTACAAATGAGGCATAATGATGCAATGTGTACATATAGCTAGCCTAAATAGCATGTTAGCATCGATTAGCTTGCAGTCATGGAGTGACCAAATATGCCCGATTGGCATTCCACACAAGTCAATAACATCAACAAAACTCACCTTTGTGCATTCACGCACAACGTTAAAAGTTTGGTGGACAAAATGAGACAGAAAAAGAAGTGGCATAAAACACGTCCTAGAAAGTCAGAGAAAGTTATACATGTAAACAAAACTACGGTTAGTTCAAAGACCGCCAAAACGAGTAGGACAAAACGGCGCTCGCCAATTACTCGAATCAGTGAAGCATGTTTAATAAAAACAGTGTGCTTTATTATAATTAGGGAGGTTTATGTCATGTTTGTCCTCCTACAGAAACCATATTAAAACAAAAAATATACCCGATTGGAGCTGAGATAGGCGCCAGCGACCCCAAAAGGCAATAAGCGGTAGAAAAAGGATGGATGGATATTTTTTCCATTCATCTTTTTCTATTTTTCATACATTTTTTGAAAAAGCTCCAGAGAGCCACTAGGGTGGCGCTAAAGAGCCGACGCACGGTACAGTGCTTTTCAGTGCACTCAAAGACGCTTTACAGGATAAAAAAAATTACAATACAAAACAGTTTAAAGTAATCATGTAAAATACAGAAAATATAAAAGCAGTACATTGTAAAATACATTATAACACAAGACAATTACAAGACAGGACATTACCAGACCGACTGTGCAGTTCCTGTCTTCACAATAAAAGTGCTGCTTCATCCTGCCTGCGCTAACAAAATAAGAGTCTTCGTGCACAAGCTAGCAAGCTACAGAGTTTGCTGCCAATGAATTTCTTGTACAGTGTATAAAAAGGAGTATGGAAGCTAGACAAGTAAAATGGCAAAAAGCAAGTACTTTCATGTGGTATTGGACAGAAAGGAGGACTTTTTTTCTCCTCCATGTGAAAATGTGGAGGTTCTCATCACTACTGTCTGATTCCAAACAATGCAAGTCATCACAATCATACCAACTTATATTATTGTCTTCATGAAAGAAAGGAATGTGAAACATGCTTGTATTATCATCAAACACCTTTTAACTTGTTCACCTTTCTTTCATAAATAAATCAATATAAATTATATATATGAATGAAGTAGATCCCCTCCACTTGGTCCAATGAAAAGTAGCTCGCCAACAGAAAAAGTGTGGCCCCCGCTGGTGTAGACACTCCAAAAATCTTCACAACTCAGGGTCGAAAATAAATATAGAAATAGAAATAATCTGTTACATAGTCAAACATTTGATGACTTTTGGGGTGTATTTTTCTCAAAGTTATTTTTTCAAACATAGAATGAAGCCAAACACAAACCAGGCAGCAAGAGAATCAATCAATCAATGTTTGTTTATGTAGCCCTAAATCACAAGTGTCTCAAAGGGCTGCACAAGCCACAATAACATCCTCGGTTCAGATCCCACATAAGGGCAAGGAAAAACCCACAACCCATTGGGATGTGAATGACTTTATTTAGCTTAACATCACTGATACTTTTATATAAATATCAGTGTACTTTTAGATACTTTTATATAAGTATTCCCCCCACCCCCAAGGGGAGACCGGATGCAATGGAGTGGGTCTAACATAATAGTGTGAGAGTCCAGTCCTTAGTGGATTTAACATAATAGTGTGAGAGTCCAGTCCTTAGTGGATTTAACATAATAGTGTGAGGGTCCAGTTCATAGTGGATCTAACATAATAGTGTGAGTCCAGTCCATAGTGGATTTAACATAATGGTGTGAGAGTCCAGTCCATAGTGGATCTAACATAATAGTGTGAGAGTCCAGTCCATAGTGGATCTAACATAATAGTGTGAGGGTCCAGTCCATACTGGATCTAACGTAATCGTGTGAGAGTCCAGTCCATAGTGGATTTAACATAATAATGTGAGAGTCCAGTCCATAGTGGATTTAACATAATAGTGTGAGGGTCCAGTCCATAGTGGATCTAACATAATAGTGAGAGTCCAATCCAAGGTGGATCTAACATAATAGTGTGAGAGTCCAGTCCATAGTGGATTCAACATAATAGTGTGAGAGTCCAGTCCATAGTGGATCTAACATAATAGTGTGAGAGTCCAGTCCTTAGTGGATTTAACATAATAGTGTGAGGGTCCAGTTCATAGTGGATCTAACATAATAGTGTGAGTCCAGTCCATAGTGGATTTAACATAATGGTGTGAGAGTCCAGTCCATAGTGGATCTAACATAATAGTGTGAGAGTCCAGTCCTTAGTGGACTTAACATAATAGTGTGAGGGTCCAGTCCATAGAGGATCTAACATAATAGTGTGAGAGTCCAGTCCATAGTGGATTTAACATAATAGTGTGAGGGTCCAGTCAATAGTGGATCTAACATAATAGTGAGAGTCCAATCCAAGGTGGATCTAACATAATAGTGTGAGAGTCCAGTCCATAGTGGATTCAACATAATAGTGTGAGAGTCCAGTCCATAGTGGATCTAACATAATAGTGTGAGAGTCCAGTCCATAGTGGATCTAACATAATAGTGAGAGTCCAGTCCATAGTGGATCTAACATAATAGTGAGAGTCCAGTCCATAGTGGATCTAACATAATAGTGTGAGAGTCCAGTCCATAGTGGATTCAACATAATAGTGTGAGAGTCCAGTCCATAGTGGATCTAACATAATAGTGTGAGAGTCCAGTCCTTAGTGGATTTAACATAATAGTGTGAGGGTCCAGTTCATAGTGGATCTAACATAATAGTGTGAGTCCAGTCCATAGTGGATTTAACATAATGGTGTGAGAGTCCAGTCCATAGTGGATCTAACATAATAGTGTGAGAGTCCAGTCCTTAGTGGACTTAACATAATAGTGTGAGGGTCCAGTCCATAGAGGATCTAACATAATAGTGTGAGAGTCCAGTCCATAGTGGATTTAACATAATAGTGTGAGGGTCCAGTCAATAGTGGATCTAACATAATAGTGAGAGTCCAATCCAAGGTGGATCTAACATAATAGTGTGAGAGTCCAGTCCATAGTGGATTCAACATAATAGTGTGAGAGTCCAGTCCATAGTGGATCTAACATAATAGTGTGAGAGTCCAGTCCATAGTGGATCTAACATAATAGTGAGAGTCCAGTCCATAGTGGATCTAACATAATAGTGAGAGTCCAGTCCATAGTGGATCTAACATAATAGTGTGAGAGTCCAGTCCATAGTGGATCTAACATAATAGTGTGAGAGTCCAGTCCATAGTGGATCTAACATAATAGTGTGAGAGTCCAGTCCATAGTGGATCTAACATAATAGTGTGAGAGTCCAGTCCATAGTGGATCTAACATAATAGTGAGAGTCCAGTCCATAGTGGATCTAACATAATAGTGTGAGAGTCCAGTCCATAGTGGATCTAACATAATAGTGTGAGAGTCCAGTCCATTGTGGAGCTAACATAATAGTGTGAGAGTCCAGTCCATAGTGGATCTAACATAACAGTGGAAGTCCAGTCCATAATAGGGCCAGCAAGAGACCATCCCAAGTGGAGACAGGTCAGCAGCACAGAGATGTCCCCAACCGATGCACAGGCGGTCCACCCCAGGTCCCAACTCTGGACAGCCAGCACTTCATCCATGGGCAGCGGACCTGTGTCCCCCCCGACCCCTCTCCACAGGAGAGGGGGGCAGAGGAGAAAAGAAAAGAAACGGCAGATCAACTGGTCTAAAAAGGGGGTCTATTTAAAGGCCAGAGCATACAAATGTGTTTTAAGATGAGACTTAAATGCTTCTACTGAGGTAACATCTCTAACTGTTACCGGGAGGGCTTTCCAGAGTACTGGAGCCCCAATAGAAAACGCTCTATAGCCCGCAGACTTTTTTTGGGCTCTGGAAATCACTAATAAGCCAGATTTCTTTGAACGCAGATTTCTTGCCGGGACATATGGTACAATACAATCGGCAAGATAGGATGGAGCTAGACCGTGTAGTATTTTATACATAAGTAGTAAATCCTCAAAGTCACATCTTAAGTGCAGGTGAGCCAGTATAGGTATATATGTATGTATATATGTATATAAAGGTATATACAGTATAGGTATATATGTATGTATATATGTATATAAAGGTATATACAGTATAGGTATATATGTATGTATATATGTATATAAAGGTATATACAGTAACGGCATAATATGATCAAACTTTCTTGTTCTTGTCAAAAGTCTAGCAGCCGCATTTTGTACCAACTGTAATCTTTTAATGCTAGACTTGGGGAGACCCCAAAATAATTGGTTACAGTACTGGAGAGGAGACGTAACGAAGGCATGAATAATGATCTCAGCGTCTTTAGTGGACAAAATGGAATGAATTTTAGTGATACTACGGGGATGAAAGAAGGCCGTTTTAGTAACGCTTTTAATGTGTGACTCAAAGGAGAGAGTTGGGTCGAAAATAATACCCAGATTCTTTACCGAGTCGCCTTGTGTAATTGTTTGAGAAATATCTCACACTTCTCTCTGCTAAAGTAACTCTGCACAGTATATATCATGTTAGACCTGCTCGACATTGATTGCTTTTGGTACCCTAGGGCAGTGGTTCTCAACCTTTTTTCAGTGTTGTACCCCCTGTGAAAATTTTTTTAATTCAAGTACCCCCTGATCAGAAAAAAAGAGATAAAGAAGTAAAATACAGCACTATGTCATCAGTTTCTGATTTATTAAATTGTATAACAGTGCAAAATATTGCTTATTTGTAGTGGTCTTTCTTGAACTATTTGGAAAAAGAGATACACAAATAACTAAAAACTTGTTGAAAAATAAACAAGTGATTCAATTATAAATGCAGATTTCTACACATAGAAGTAATCATCAACTTAAAGTGCCCTCTTTGGGGATTGTAATAGAGATCCATCTGGATTCATCAACTTCCTTCTAAACATTTCTTCACAATAAAAGAAATATTTAACATCAATATTTATGAAATATGTCAACAAAAAAATCTAGTTGTCAACACTGAATATTGCATTGTTGCATTTCTTTTCACAGTTTATGAACTTACTTCAACAAAATATGAATGTATTATTCAATAAATATATCTATAAAGGATTTTTTAATTGTTATTTTTAGAATATTTTTAAAAACTCTCATGTACCCCCAGGGGTACGCGTACCCCCATTTGAGAACCACTGCCCTAGGGCAGTGGTTCTCAACCTTTTTTCAGTGATGTACCCCCTGTGAACATGTTTTTAATTCAAGTACCCCCTAATCAGAGCAAAGCATTTTTGGTTGAAAAAAAGAGATAAAGAAGTAAAATACAGCACTATGTCATCAGTTTCTGATTTATTAAAATGTATAACAGTGCAAAATATTGCTCATTTGTAGTGGTCTTTCTTGAACTATTTGGAAAAAGAGATACACAAATAACTAAAAACTTGTTGAAAAATAAACAAGTGATTCAATTATAAATGCAGATTTCTACACATAGAAGTAATCATCAACTTAAAGTGCCCTCTTTGGGGATTGTAATAGAGATCCATCTGGATTCATCAACTTCCTTCTAAACATTTCTTCACAATAAAAGAAATATTTAACATCAATATTTATGAAATATGTCAACAAAAAAATCTAGCTGTCAACACTGAATATTGCATTGTTGCATTTCTTTTCACAGTTTATGAACTTACATTCATATTTTGTTGAAGTATTATTCAATAAATATATTTATAAAGGATTTTTTAATTGTTATTTTTAGAGTATTTTTAAAAACTCTCATGCACCCCCAGGGGTACGCGTACCCCCATTTGAGAACCACTGCCCTAGGGCAGTGGTTCTCAACCTTTTTTCAGTGATGTACCCCCTGTGAACATGTTTTTAATTCAAGTACCCCCTAATCAGAGCAAAGCATTTTTGGTTGAAAAAAAGAGATAAAGAAGTAAAATACAGCACTATGTCATCAGTTTCTGATTTATTAAATTGTATAACAGTGCAAAATATTGCTAATTTCTAGTGGTAATTTTTGAACTATTTGGAAAAATGATATTAAAATAACTAAAAAACTTGGAAAATAAACAAGTGATTGAATTATAAATAAAGATTTCTACACAGAAGTAATCATCAACTTAAAGTGCCCTCTTTGGGGATTGTAATAGAGATCCATCTGGATTCATCAACTTACTTCTAAACATTTCTTCACAAAAAAAGAAATCTTTAACATCAATATTTATGGAACATGTCCACAAAAAATCTAGCTGTCAACACTGAATATTGCATTGTTGTATTTCTTTTCACACTTTATGAACTTGCATTCATAATTTGTTGAAGTATTATTCAATAAATATATTTATAAAGGATTTTTTAATTGTTGCTATTTTTAGAATATAAAAAAAAATCTCACGTACCCCTTGGAATACCTTCAAGTACCCCCAGGGGTACGCGTACCCCCATTTGAAAACCACTGCCTTCTCAACCTTTTTTCCGTGATGTACCCCCTGTGAACATGTTTTTGATTCAAGTACCCCCTAATCAGATCACAGCATGTTTGGTTGAAAAAAAGAGATAAAGAAGTAAAATACAGCACTATGTCATCAGTTTCTGATTTATTAAATTGTATAACAGTGCAAAATATTGCTCATTTGTAGTGGTCTTTCTTGAACTATTTGGAAAAAAAGATATAAAAATAACTCAAAACTTGTTCAAAACTAAACAAGTGATTCAATTCTAAATGCAGATTTCTCCACATAGAAGTAATCATCAACTTAAAGTGCCCTCTTTGGGGATTGTAATAGAGATCCATCTGGATTCATCAACTTCATTCTAAACATTTCTTCACAAAAAATACATCTTTAACATCAATATTTATGGAACATGTCCACAAAAAATCTAGCTGTCAACACTGAATATTGCATTGTTGCATTTCTTTTTACAGTTTATGAACTTACATTCATAATTTGTTGAATAAATATATTTATAAAGGATTTTTTAATTGTTGCTATTTTTAGAATATTAAAAAAAAATCTCACGTACCCCTTGGAATACCTTCAAGTACCCCCAGGGGTACACGTACCCCCTTTTGAGAACCACTGCCCTAGGGCAGGAGGTGGGGGATTTTTTTATAATTTTTTAAATTTTATTTTATTTTGTCATGGAAAAGGGAGTTTTTTGGGGGGTTGGTGCACTTATTGTAAGTGTATATTGTGTTTTTTATGTTGATTTAAATAAAAAAATTTTTTTATAAAAAATTCTTCTGCGGCCTGGTGGTTGGGGACCACTGCCCTGCGGTCCTCTCCAAGGTTTCTCATAGTCATCATTGTCACTGTCACCGACGTCCCACTGGGTGTGAGTTTTCCTTGCCCTTATGTGGGCCTACCGAGGATGTCGTTGTGGTTTGTGCAGCCCTTTGAGACACTTGTGTTTTAGGGCTATATAAATAAACATTGATTTTTTGATAGATATATTGACATAAACAATAAGACTTTCCTGAGTGGCTGGATAGGACAGAGTTAAAAAAAATTGGGCCTGTTTTCAAATAGTGTGCCCATTGTTATACATTATTCAAGAACAGCAACTCCACTCTGCATGAATGAGCACTTCTGAGATGGACAATTTTGGTCACCCTAGCAAAGTGACTCCTCTCCATTTTGCATGCACACACTGTGGAGCTGCACGGTGAATTATTTACCAACACTTTAAGACGTCGTTTACAAGCCATGGAGACCGACATGCTTGATCAAGGCTGAAATGTGGCGGCGCATGTTGGAGCCGTCAATTGGCAGCTGCCCACCTTCCCTGTTAGCTCTTCATCGGACTGAAAAGCACTTTCGCTCTCTTGCCAGACTACGAGATCCATAGACAGATCGACGTCCTGCGGAGGGGAGAGAGCGTGCAGAACGAGACCCGCGCCTACGACTCCAAATCCGGGTAAGGAGGAGACGCTGGAGGGAAACACGGCGCCACGGCGTGCGTCTGAGTGGAACCGTCACACTAATGATGACGAATGAAGTCATTTGGGTGCCGCCATCGTCCCGTCCTATCCCTGACCTCAGTGTTGCTCCCACCCAGCATCTTCATCATGTGGAATAGTGCACCTGAGCCCTTGTGGTTGGCTCCTTCTCCGGACTGGACTCTGTCTTAGGTCCACCTGCGCACAGGCGATGAGAGCCAATAGCATCCTCATTAGAGGTGCGCAGGTGGACCTGATGAAGTGCCCGGCGAGTCTAGTTAACCCGCTTCTCATTACTCACCATCAACGTTTATTTCTTGTTTTTGCAGGACTACTCTGCCCATGAGGGACAAGGAGGGTCTTCAGGACTACAGGTGTGTGGTCAAAACTTTAAGGACAGCTACACAACCCACGTGAGACTGGAGACAAACCAATTAGCGGTGTTGTCATTGTTGTCGTACTGACAGCTGTTTCTAACACGCTTGCCCCTCAAATTACGAGCTTAATTGGTTCTGTGACGCAGCTGTTAACTCAAAACACCTGTATCTCAAATATAGATGTCCGATAATGGCTTTTTTGCCGATACTGTATCTGATATTCCGATATTGTCCAACTTTTAATTACTGATTCCGATATCAACCGATACCGATACATACAGTGTTGGAATGAACACATTATTAGGCCTAATTGTGTTGTGATGCCCCGCTGGATGCATTAAACAATGTAACAATGTTTTCCATAATAAATCAATTCAAGTTATGGTAAAAAAATGCCAACATGGCACTGCCATATTTATTATTGAAGTCACAAAGTGCGTTATTTTATTTTTATTTTTTAACATGCCTCAAAACAGCAGCTTGGAATTTGGGACATGCTCTCCCTGAGAGAGATTGAGGTGGGCGGGGTTGGGGTAGGAGGTTAGCGGGGGTGTATATTGTAGCGTCCTGGAAGAATTAGTGCTGCAAGGGGTTATGGGTATTTGTTCTGTTGTGTTACGGTGCGGATGTTTTCCCGAAATGTGTTTGTCATTCTTGTTTAGTGCGAGTTCACAATGTGGCACATTTTTGTAACAGTGTTCACGCTGTTTATACGGCCACCCTCAGTGTGACATGTATGGCCGTTGACCAAGTATGCCTTGCATTCACTTGTGTGTGTGAATCATGTGGATATTTTGTGACTGGGCTGGCACGTAGAGGCAGTGCCTTTAAGGTTTATTGGGGCTCTGTACTTCTCCCACAGCGGCCTTTTAAAAAGTCATAAATTTTACTTTTTGAAACCAATGATTTCCGTTATTACATTTTTAAGCATTTATTGGCCGATAATAGCAGCAGTCCGATATTATCGGACATCCTTAATCGCAAATCAATGTTTCCAATTGAAATGAAGTACAATCTATTTAATTGGTGCCTGCCCCCCCCAAAGAAAAGCAACATTTAACATGTAACATGCCTTTTACAAAGAAAAACTTTTCAAGAAAATATATTGTGTGTATGTATGTATGTGTATATATATATATATATATATATATATATATATATTATATATATATATATATATATATATATATATATATATATATATATATATATATATATATATATATATGTATATATATATGTATGTATATATATGTATGTATATATATATATGTATATATATATGTATGTATGTATGTATGTGTGTGTGTGTGTGTGTGTGTTTATATATATATATATATATATATATATGAGTATATGTGTGTGTATATATATATATATATGTATATATATACTTTATGTGTATATATATACTGTATGTGTATACATGTATATATATACTGTATGTATATATATATACTGTATGTATATATATGTATATATATATACTGTATGTATATATATAGGTGGGGCACGATGGCGAGCGCCTG
>NC_084630.1:41823882-41848882 GCF_033978795.1 Nerophis ophidion | reverse complement strand
TTCCAGCTGTGTTTGTGTGCCTAATGTTGTGACCATTTAGTCTCGATCGGGACGTTACAGCTGTGTTTGCGTACCTAATGTTGTGACCATTTAGTCTCGATCGGGATGTTACAGTTGTGTTTGTGTACCTAATGTTGTGACCATTTAGTCTCGATCGGGCCGTTCCAGATGTTTGTGTACCTAATATTGTGACCATTTAGTCTCGATCGGTACGTTACAGCTGTGTTTGTGTACCTAATATCGTGACCATTTAGTCTCGATCGGGACGTTCCAGATGTTTGTGTACCTAATATTGTGACCATTTAGTCTCGATCGGGCCGTTCCAGATGTTTGTGTACCTAATATTGTGACCATTTAGTCTCGATCGGTACGTTACAGCTGTGTTTGTGTGCCTAATGTTGTGACCATTTAGTCTCGATCGGGACGTTACAGCTGTTTGTGTACCTAATATTGTGACCATTTAGTCTCGATCGGGCCGTTCCAGATGTTTGTGTACCTAATATTGTGACCATTTAGTCTCGTCCGGGACGTTCCAGCTGTGTTTGTGTACCTAATGTTGTGACCATTTAGTCTCGATCGGGCCGTTCCAGATGTTTGTGTACCTAATATTGTGACCATTTAGTCTCGATCGGTACGTTACAGCTGTGTTTGTGTACCTAATATCGTGACCATTTAGTCTCGATCGGGACGTTCCAGATGTTTGTGTACCTAATATTGTGACCATTTAGTCTCGATCGGGCCGTTCCAGATGTTTGTGTACCTAATATTGTGACCATTTAGTCTCGATCGGTACGTTACAGCTGTGTTTGTGTGCCTAATGTTGTGACCATTTAGTCTCGATCGGGACGTTACAGCTGTTTGTGTACCTAATATTGTGACCATTTAGTCTCGTCCGGGACGTTCCAGCTGTGTTTGTGTCCCTAATATTGTGACCATTTAGTGTCGATCGGGACGTTACAGCTGTGTTTGTGTCCCTAATATTGTGACCATTTAGTCTCGATCGGGACGTTCCAGCTGTGTTTGTGTGCCTAATGTTGTGACCATTTAGTCTCGATCGGGACGTTACAGCTGTGTTTGCGTACCTAATGTTGTGACCATTTAGTCTCGATCGGGATGTTACAGTTGTGTTTGTGTACCTAATGTTGTGACCATTTAGTCTCGATCGGGATGTTACAGTTGTGTTTGTGTCCCTAATATTGTGACCATTTAGTCTCGATCGGGACGTTACAGTTGTGTTTGTGTACCTAATATCGTGACCATTTAGTCTCGATCGGGACGTTCCAGCTGTGTTTGTGTACCTAATGTTGTGGCCATTTATTCTCGATCGGGACGTTCCAGCTGTGTTTGTGTACCTAATGTTGTGACCATTTAGTCTTGATCGGGCCATTCCAGATGTGTTTGTGTCCCTAATATTGTGACCATTTAGTCTCGATCGGGACGTTCCAGCTGTGTTTGTGTGCCTAATGTTGTGACCATTTAGTCTCGATCGGGACGTTACAGCTGTGTTTGCGTACCTAATGTTGTGACCATTTAGTCTCGATCGGGATGTTACAGTTGTGTTTGTGTACCTAATGTTGTGACCATTTAGTCTCGATCGGGATGTTACAGTTGTGTTTGTGTCCCTAATATTGTGACCATTTAGTCTCGATCGGGACGTTACAGTTGTGTTTGTGTACCTAATATCGTGACCATTTAGTCTCGATCGGGACGTTCCAGCTGTGTTTGTGTACCTAATGTTGTGGCCATTTATTCTCGATCGGGACGTTCCAGCTGTGTTTGTGTACCTAATGTTGTGACCATTTAGTCTTGATCGGGCCATTCCAGATGTGTTTGTGTCCCTAATATTGTGACCATTTAGTCTCGATCGGGACGTTCCAGCTGTGTTTGTGTGCCTAATGTTGTGACCATTTAGTCTCGATCGGGACGTTACAGCTGTGTTTGCGTACCTAATGTTGTGACCATTTAGTCTCGATCGGGATGTTACAGTTGTGTTTGTGTACCTAATGTTGTGACCATTTAGTCTCGATCGGGATGTTACAGTTGTGTTTGTGTCCCTAATATTGTGACCATTTAGTCTCGATCGGGACGTTACAGTTGTGTTTGTGTACCTAATATCGTGACCATTTAGTCTCGATCGGGACGTTCCAGCTGTGTTTGTGTACCTAATGTTGTGGCCATTTATTCTCGATCGGGACGTTCCAGCTGTGTTTGTGTACCTAATGTTGTGACCATTTAGTCTTGATCGGGCCATTCCAGATGTGTTTGTGTCCCTAATATTGTGACCATTTAGTCTCGATCGGGACGTTCCAGCTGTGTTTGTGTGCCTAATGTTGTGACCATTTAGTCTCGATCGGGACGTTACAGCTGTGTTTGCGTACCTAATGTTGTGACCATTTAGTCTCGATCGGGATGTTACAGTTGTGTTTGTGTACCTAATGTTGTGACCATTTAGTCTCGATCGGGATGTTACAGTTGTGTTTGTGTCCCTAATATTGTGACCATTTAGTCTCGATCGGGACGTTACAGTTGTGTTTGTGTACCTAATATCGTGACCATTTAGTCTCGATCGGGACGTTCCAGCTGTGTTTGTGTACCTAATGTTGTGGCCATTTATTCTCGATCGGGACGTTCCAGCTGTGTTTGTGTACCTAATGTTGTGACCATTTAGTCTTGATCGGGCCATTCCAGATGTGTTTGTGTCCCTAATATTGTGACCATTTAGTCTCGATCGGGACGTTCCAGCTGTGTTTGTGTGCCTAATGTTGTGACCATTTAGTCTCGATCGGGACGTTACAGCTGTGTTTGCGTACCTAATGTTGTGACCATTTAGTCTCGATCGGGATGTTACAGTTGTGTTTGTGTACCTAATGTTGTGACCATTTAGTCTCGATCGGGATGTTACAGTTGTGTTTGTGTCCCTAATATTGTGACCATTTAGTCTCGATCGGGACGTTACAGTTGTGTTTGTGTACCTAATATCGTGACCATTTAGTCTCGATCGGGACGTTCCAGCTGTGTTTGTGTACCTAATGTTGTGGCCATTTATTCTCGATCGGGACGTTCCAGCTGTGTTTGTGTACCTAATGTTGTGACCATTTAGTCTTGATCGGGCCATTCCAGATGTGTTTGTGTCCCTAATATTGTGACCATTTAGTCTCGATCGGGACGTTCCAGCTGTGTTTGTGTGCCTAATGTTGTGACCATTTAGTCTCGATCGGGACGTTACAGCTGTGTTTGCGTACCTAATGTTGTGACCATTTAGTCTCGATCGGGATGTTACAGTTGTGTTTGTGTACCTAATGTTGTGACCATTTAGTCTCGATCGGGATGTTACAGTTGTGTTTGTGTCCCTAATATCGTGACCATTTAGTCTCGATCGGGACGTTCCAGCTGTGTTTGTGTACCTAATGTTGTGGCCATTTATTCTCGATCGGGACGTTCCAGCTGTGTTTGTGTACCTAATGTTGTGACCATTTAGTCTTGATCGGGCCATTCCAGATGTTTGTGTACCTAATATTGTGACCATTTAGTCTCATCCGGGACGTTCCAGATGTGTTTGTGTACCTAATATTGTGACCATTTAGTCTCATCCGGGACGTTCCAGATGTGTTTGTGTACCTAATATTGTGACCATTTAGTCTCATCCGGGACGTTCCAGCTGTGTTTGTGTACCTAATATTGTGACCATTTAGTCTCGATCGGGACGTTCCAGCTGTGTTTGTGTACCTAATATTGTGACCATGGATTCATTCCACGCCCACATCTTCTTCAGGTTCATGCCAGAGCCCAACCTGCCCCCTCTGATGGTGTACGAGGATGAGGCCTCGGTGCCCACCGGCGCCGAACAGGCGGTGGTCATACAGAATTTAAGGGCGGGGCTTCCGGAGCTGCCCAGCATGAAGCGAGACAGGCTGGTCCAAACTCACGGCATCCTGCCCGAGCACAGCTTCACCCTACTGGTCAGTTCAGCGCCACTTTGGCTCGGAGCCGGCGGTCCGGTTTAGTTTGACGGCGTGCTGTGGTCACAGAACGAGGAAGGCCTGGTGGAGTACTTTGAGTCCGTGCTGAAGGCCACCAGGAGGGAGCCCAGGCAGGTGATTGGCTGGGTGACCAACGAGCTGCTGGCCCTCCTTAAACAACGAGAACTGAATGTGAGCCAAAGGTGAGCATGAAGAAGTACTACATAGTGTCTAATATTCTGCATGAAGATCTACATACAGGATGACTTAAATTGTTTGGGTTTAGAAGCTATTAAGAAGTTAACCACTATTTATTGTTAAATATCATCAGTTTGGATTCTATTCACACAACAATGATTAATCAACCTAACATTTGAAATAGAGGTGATTTTTAAGATGGTGGCAAGTGGCATGATGGTTTGAAATGTCACAATTTGACCTTTGATCTCAACTGATTACCTTTGGTAGTGCGACTCTTTGGACTCTTAACGGTTTAATCTGATTCCTGGGGTCACAATTCAAATAGATTCAAAATAGCCACCCTTTTGCTCTGATGACTGCTTTGCACACTCTTTGCATTCTCTCCATGAGCTTCAAGAGTTTGTCATCTGAAATGGTTTTCACTTCACAGGTGTGCTTGAAGCTCATGGAGAGAATGCCAAGAGTTTGCAAAGCAGTAATCAGCGCAAAGGGTGGCTATTTTGAAGAAACTAGAATATAAAACATGTTTTCAGTTAATTCACCTTTTTTTGTTAAGTACATAACTCCACATGTGTTCATTCATAGTTTTGATGTGACAATCTACAACAGGGGTCGGGAACCTTTTTGGCTGAGAGAGCCAAGAAGCCAAATATTTTAAAATGTATTTCCATAAGAGCCATATAATATTTTCTTTTCCACACTGAACACAACTAAATGCGTGCATTTTTAAGTAAGACCAACATTTCCAGAGTATAATAGGTCTCTTATTCTTTGTATTAACATTGTTATTCTGAAGTTAACTGTGGAGGGGGCGTGGCCTGCGGGCCTGCAGCAAAGCGGGGTGTTGCCAGGACCGGCCTCGAAATCAGCGACAGGTGCTTAGAAGGCCCACCTGGGCCTTGTTATCTAATCACCTGTCGCTCTGTTATAAGCAGCAGCCAGGAGGAGAGACAGGGTTGGGGCTGGAGCCAGAGTGCGAGTGAGGACGAAAGAGAAAAAGACAATTGCTGGAAAGCAACTGAGAGCAAAATAAAATAAAACAATATTGTAACCCTAAAACAGACTCTTGGTGGTCTGAAGAACCCCCAGGAGGGCAAGCCCCACACTAACCAATAATAAATGAATTACTTCTTACCATTAACGCAACTTTTTGAACATAAAAAAGCATGAGAATGTTTTATATTTTGAACGTTATTTTTAACACTGTGATTACAAGTGGAATTATTCATTACTTATCGTGTTAAGCAATGTCAGCTCAGATTTATCCGAGAGCCAGATGTAGTCATCAAAAGAGCCACATCTGGCTCTAGAGCCATAGGTTCCCTACCCCTGATGTACAATGTAAATAGTCATGAAAATAAAGAAAACACATTGAATGAGAAGGTGTCTCCAAACTTTTGTCTTGTACTGTAGATCAAGTCAAAACAAAAAATAACTTTATTCACGTAGTTTTTAGTCTGTAACAAAAGATTTCAAGTCCTAAAATTGTGCCTTTACATATTAGATCTCCAAGCTATGTGTCGATTCAGTTCTATTGCTCTATTTGATTTAAGCAGCTAATGTATAGCAGGGCATTTCTTCCCATTCTTACATCGGGTATCAGCTTTATGTTCGGCAATGAATTAAGCTCTTTCGTTCAATTAGTTCATTTGATTGCATTTCAGCCCCATTTCCCCGTCCGCCTTGGCCGAGCTGCTGGAGCTCCAGGAAAGGGGAAGCATCTCGTCCTCTGTGGCCAAGCAGGTCAGTCCCCTGCACCTGTGTTCAATTACAGTCACACACACACACACCTGCGCCATCCTCGTCCTCAGGTGTTCCAGGAGATGTGGAGGTCGTCGGGCCAAAAAACGCCGGCACAGATAATCCGGGAACAGGACCTGGGCCTCGTTAGCGACGTCGCGCAGCTGCACGACATCTGCCAGAAGGTTCTGGACACACATCCCGACAAGGTAAGAACCAACCTTTTTTGAAGAAAAATGTGCCTTGTGTCGCCAAACTGTCATCTGAGCGAGAACATTTGTGACCTGGGCCGACCAAGCTGGACTTGAGTTCAGCCAGCATCAAAGGATTAGCGAGGTAGCTAACTTGCCAGTAATTCTCCGAATTGTTGTCCAAGGTAAGAGTGTTTTTATTGATTCTTATTAAAACCTTGTTTGTATGACAGCTAATTTAAAGGCCTACTGAAAGCCACTACTACCCACCACGAAGTCTGATAGTTTATATATCAATGATGAAATATTAACACTCCTCTCTGAGCTGCTACCTTACCGTGGTAGAGGAGTTTGCGTGTCCCAATGATCCTAGGAGCTATGTTGTCTGGGGGTTTTCATGCCCCCTGGTAGGGTCTCCCAAGACAAACAGGTCCTAGGTGAGTGATCAGACAAAGAGCAGCTCAAAGACTTCAATGGAATTACAACGAAATGAACCCAGATTTCCCTCGCCCGGACGTGGGTCACCGGGGCCCCGCTCTGGAGCCAGGCCCGGAGTTGGGGCACGATGGCGAGCGCCTGGTGGTCGGGCCTGTTCCCATGGGGCCCGGCCGGGCACAGCCCGAAGAGGCAACGTGGGTCATCCCTCCAATGGGCTCACCACTCATAGGAGGGGCCATAGAGGTCGGGTGCATTGTGAGCTGGGCGGCAGCCGAAGGCAGGGCACTTGGCGGTCCGATCCTCGGCTACAGAAGCTAGCTCTTGGGACGTGGAACGTCACCTCACTGGGGGGGAAGGAGCCTGAGCTAGTGCGCGAGGTAGAGAAGTTCCGGCTGGATATAGTCGGACTCACCTCGACGCACAGCAAGGGCTCTGGAACCAGTTCTCTCGAGAGGGACTGGACCCTCTTCCACTCTGGCGTTGCCGGCAGTGAGAGGCGACGGGCTGGGGTGGCAATTCTGGTTGCCCCCCGGCTCAAAGCCTGTACGTTTGAGTTCAACCCAGTGGACGAGAGGGTAGCTTCCCTTCGCCTTCGGGTGGGGGGACGGATCCTGACTGTTGTTTGTGCTTACGCACCAAACAGCAGTTCAGAATACCCACCCTTTTTGGGTACACTCGAGGGAGTACTGGAAAGTGCTCCTCCGGGTGATTCCCTTGTCCTACTGGGAGACTTCAACGCTCATGTTGGCAACGACAGTGAAACCTGGAGAGGCGTGATTGGGAAGAATGGTCGCCCGGATCTAAACCCAAGTGGTGTTTTGTTATTGGACTTTTGTGCTCGTCACAGTTTGTCGATAACAAACACCATGTTCAAACATAAGGGTGTCCATATGTGCACTTGGCACCAGGACACCCTAGGCCGCAGCTCCATGATCGACTTTGTAGTTGTGTCATCGGATTTGCGGCCTTATGTTTTGGACACTCGGGTGAAGAGAGGGGCGGAGCTTTCTACCGATCACCACCTGGTGGTGAGTTGGCTGCGATGGTGGGGGAGGATGCCGGACAGACCTGGCAGGCCCAAGCGCATTGTGAGGGTCTGCTGGGAACGTCTGGCAGAGTCTCCTGTCAGAGAGAGTTTCAATTCACACCTCCGGGAGAACTTTGAACATGTCACGAGGGAGGTGCGGGACATTGAGTCCGAGTGGACCATGTTCCGCACCTCTATTGTCGAGGCGGCTGATTGGAGCTGTGGCCGCAAGGTTGTTGGTGCCTGTCGTGGCGGTAATCCCAGAACCCGTTGGTGGACACCAGCAGTGAGGGATGCCGTCAAGCTGAAGAAGGAGTCCTATCGGGTTCTTTTGGCTCATAGGACTCCGGAGGCAGTGGACGGGTACCGACGGGCCAAGCGGTGTGCAGCTTTAGCGGTCGCGGAGGCAAAAACTCGGACATGGGAAGAGTTCGGGGAAGCCATGGAAAACGACTTCCGGACGGCTTCGAAGCGATTCTGGACCACCATACGGCGCCTCAGGAAGGGGAAGCAGTGGACTATCAACACCGTGTATGGTGCGGATGGTGTTCTGCTGACTTCGACTGCGGATGTTGTGGATCGGTGGAGGGAATACTTCGAAGACCTCCTCAATCCCACCAACACGTCTTTCTTTGAGGAAGCGGTGCCTGGGGAATCTGTAGTGGACTCTCCTATTTCTGGGGCTGAGGTCGCTGAGGTAGTTAAAAAGCTCCTCGGCGGCAAGGCCCCGGGGGTGGACGAGATCCGCCCGGAGTTCCTTAAGGCTCTGGATGCTGTGGGGCTGTCTTGGTTGACAAGACTCTGCAGCATCGCGTGGACATCGGGGGCGGTACCTCTGGATTGGCAGACCGGGGTGGTGGTCCCTCTCTTTAAGAAGGGGGACCGGAGGGTGTGTTCCAACTATCGTGGGATCACACTCCTCAGCCTTCCCGGTAAGGTTTATTCAGGTGTACTGGAGAGGAGGCTTCGCCGGATAGTCGAACCTCGGATTCAGGAGGAACAGTGTGGTTTTCGTCCTGGTCGTGGAACTGTGGACCAGCTCTATACTCTCGGCAGGGTTCTTGAGGGTGCATGGGAGTTTGCCCAACCAGTCTACATGTGCTTTGTGGACTTGGAGAAGGCATTCGACCGTGTCCCTCGGGAAGTCCTGTGGGGAGTGCTCAGAGAGTATGGGGTATCGGACTGTCTTATTGTGGCAGTCCGCTCCCTGTATGATCAGTGTCAGAGCTTGGTCCGCATTGCTGGCAGTAAGTCGGACACGTTTCCAGTGAAGGTTGGACTCCGCCAAGGCTGTCCTTTGTCACCGATTCTGTTCATAACTTTTATGGACAGAATTTCTAGGCGCAGTCAAGGCGTTGAGGGGTTCCGGTTTGGTGGCCACGGGATTAGGTCTCTGCTTTTTGCAGATGATGTAGTCTTGATGGCTTCATCTGGCCGGGATCTTCAGCTCTCACTGGATCGGTTCGCAGCCGAGTGTGAAGCGACTGGAATGAGAATCAGCACCTCCAAGTCCGAGTCCATGGTTCTCGCCCGGAAAAGGGTGGAGTGCCATCTCCGGGTTGGGGAGGAGACCCTGCCCCAAGTGGAGGAGTTCAAGTACCTAGGAGTCTTGTTCACGAGTGGGGGAAGAGTGGATCGTGAGATCGACAGGCGGATCGGTGCGGCGTCTTCAGTAATGCGGACGTTGTATCGATCCGTTGTGGTGAAGAAGGAGCTGAGCCGGAAGGCAAAGCTCTCAATTTACCGGTCGATCTACGTTCCCATCCTCACCTATGGTCATGAGCTTTGGGTCATGACCGAAAGGATAAGATCACGGGTACAAGCGGCCGAAATGAGTTTCCTCCGCCGGGTGGCGGGGCTCTCCCTTAGAGATAGGGTGAGAAGCTCTGCCATCCGGGAGGAGCTCAACGTAAAGCCGCTGCTCCTCCACATCGAGAGGAGCCAGATGAGGTGGTTCGGGCATCTGGTCAGGATGCCACCCGAACGCCTCCCTAGGGATGTGTTTAGGGCACGTCCAGCTGGTAGGAGGCCACGGGGAAGACCCAGGAACCGTTGGAAAGACTATGTCTCCCGGCTGGCCTGGGAACGCCTCGGGATCCCCCGGGAAGAGCTAGACGAAGTGGCTGGAGATAGGGAAGTCTGGGCTTCCCTGCTTAGGCTGCTGCCCCCGCGACCCGACCTCGGATAAGCGGAAGATGATGGATGGATGGATGGAAATATTAACATTGCAACACATGCCAATACGGCCGCTTTAGTTTACTAAATTGCAATTTTAAGTTTCGCGCGGAAGAATCCTGCTGAAACGTTGCGGTATGATGACGCGTGCGCGTGACGTCACGCATTGTAGGAGACATTTTGTTCCAGCACCGTTCCCAGCTATAAGTCGTCTGTTTTCATCTCATAATTCCACAGTATTCTGGACATCTGTGTTGCTGAATCTTTTGCAATTTGTTCAATGAATAATGGTGACGTCAAAGAAGAAAGCTGTAGGTGGGAAGCGGTGTATTGCGGCCGGCTTTAGCAACACAAACACAGCCGGTGTTTCATTGTTTACATTCCCGAAAGATGACGGTGAAGTTTTACTATGGAACAGAGCGGTCAAGCGAACACGGTTGGATTGGACCACACACACAAAGTACAGTGTATCATGCAGTGATCATTAAGAAAGATCGTGTTTCGAAGAGGGTCCCTTGCGAAGGTCAGATGGGCATCGCCACCACCCGTCGACTGGTGCTGAAGAAAGGTGCGCGTGATGTCACGCATTGTAGAAGACATTTTGTTCCAGCACCGTTCCCAGCTATAAGTCGACTATTTACATCTCATAATTCCTCAGTATTCTGGACATCTGTGTTGCTGAATCTTTTGCAATTTGTTCAATGAATAATGGTGACGTCAAAGAAGAAAGCTGTAGGTGGGAAGCGGTGTATTGCGGCCGGCTTTAGCAACACAAACACAGCCGGTGTTTCATTGTTTACATTCCCGAAAGATGACGGTGAAGTTTTACTATGGAACAGAGCGGTCAAGCGAACACGGTTGGATTGGACCACACACACAAAGTACAGTGTATCATGCAGTGATCATTTCGAAAGATCGTGTTTCGAAGAGGGTCCCTTGCGAAGGTCAGATGGGCATCGCCACCACCCGTCGACTGGTGCTGAAGAAAGGTGCGCGTGATGTCACGCATTGTAGAAGACATTTTGTTCCAGCACCGTTCCCAGCTATAAGTCAACTATTTACATCTCATAATTCCTCAGTATTCTGGACATCTGTGTTGCTGAATCTTTTGCAATTTGTTCAATGAATAATGGAGACGTCAAAGAAGAAAGCTGTTGGTGGGAAGCGGTGTGTTGCGGCCGCCTTTAGCAACACAAACACAGCCGGTGTTTCATTGTTTACATTCCTGAAAGATGACAGTCAAGCTTTACTATGGAACAGAGCGGTCAAGCGAACGCGGTTGGATTGGACCACACACACAAAGTACAGTGTATTATGCAGCGATCATTTCGAAAGATCGGGTTTCGAAGAGGGTCCCTTGCAAAGGGCAGATGGGCATCGCCACCACCCGTCGACTGGTGCTGAAGAAAGGTGCGGGGCCGACCTTCAGGTTGTACAGGTACGACCATATAAACTATATAAGGGATTTTCCAGAATTATCCTAGTAAATGTGTCTAATAACATATGAATCGCTCCCACTGTGTAGTCTTTTTTATTTTTTTTATTTGTTTTTTTCTCTAGTCCTTCACTCTCACTTTCCTCATCCACAAATCTTTCATCCTCGCTCAAATTGATGGGGAAATCGGCGCTTTCTCTGTCCGAATCGCTCTCGCTGCTGGTGGCCATGATTGTAAACAATGTTCAGATGTGAGGAGCTCCACAACCCGTGACGTCACGCGCACATGGTCTGCTACTTCCGGTACAGGCAAGGCTTTTTTATCAGCACCAAAAGTTGCGAAATGTATGGTCGATGTTCTCTCCTAAATCCTTTCAGCAAAAATATGGCAATATCCCGAAATGATCAAGTATGACACATAGAATGGACCTGCTAACCCCGTTTAAATAAAAAAAATCTCATTTCAGTAGGCCTTTAAGTTAAAAAGTGAAACGTGACACAACTTTTGTTATTTCCCGGTTGTTTTATGATGTAAATATTCACTGTTCTTACTCTTGCACGACAGTTCCAGAACTGTTCCTTTAATGGTTGTGTTATGATGGTCACAGTTAGACTCTGGAACAGATTATTTATGGTCATGTGTATTCTCATGGGACAAATGTGAGCTTATTTGAGTTTTTGCTTCTCCTTTAAGGTCCGTGCCATCAAATCGGGGAACCAGAAAGTTTTGAACAACCTCATGGGACTGATTCAGAAGGAGACCAAAGGCCGAGCGGACCCGGTTGTAATGCGGGAGATTCTGCAGGAGAAAATTTTGTCTTTCAAGGACACCTCGACAGACTAGCATCGTCACGTTTGAATCTGTCTAGATCAACTACAGTAAGTAGGGATGGCTACCGAATTTGGTACCTTTTTTTTGCCACCGTCCCACTCACTCCAGCAGCACTGAGAGCGGACTTAGCCCAATGACCTCTACTGGAGGTAGGGATGGGCGATATATGGAATATACTGGATATATCGTGGGTTTGTCTGTGTGCGATATAGAAAATGACAAAATGCTGATATTGGAAAATACGTTCTCACGCAGTTGCTTTTAGCTGCGGGCATTACACTACAGGCTCTTCTCACTCTTTCTTGTCCCTCCTTCTCACAAAGACATAAAAAGCGCACCTTCTTACATACGTCACATACGTATACGCCCTCACGGAGCAGAGAGGTGTGGCATGGGTAACGTTAGCTGTGGTGCGAGTGGTAATACGAGAAAGAGAAGATGCGAATCTGGTAACAAATGAAGGACAAATTAATTCCCAAGAAAAACAGCACAGGGTCCATCTCCTGGTGTTGGTTTGGCTTCAAGCGGGAAGATGTCGAACAGACAACCGTAATTTGTCAAGTGTGGGGCAAAAGCTTTGTATAGCTCGGTTGGTAGAGTGGCCGTGCCAGCAACTTGAAGGTTGCAGGTTCGATTCCCGCTTCCGCCTTCCTAGTCAATGCCGTTGTGTCCTTGGGCAAGACACTTTACCCACCTGCTCCCAGTGCCACCCACACTTGTTTAAATGTAACTTAGATATTGGGTTTCAATATGTAAAGCGCTTTGAGTCACTAGAGAAAAGCGCTATATAAGTATAATTCACTTCACTTCACAAAAAGTTGCATTGCTGCTCATTTGTAGCATCATTTGAAAAGTCACCCACTAGAGAATGAAGAGTGCTTGAAACACTGCATGTCAACATCCCCGCACCAACAAAATGCCAAAGCAACCATTTCCAGATCAACACCGTAGTCAACAGAAGTAGATAATGTCCACAGGAACCTTCCACATAAAGGATGTACACTATTTGATTTCCTATTATGCAGCTCATTTTTATTTGACAGTTATTGAAATATCTTGTGTGACATCATGCACAAAAGTGCACTATCAGCTCGTTTTAAAATGTCTCTGACAATCTTGCACTTTTTGTTTTGAAATGAAATGAATGTTTGTGCCACTGTTTCATAAATACACGTTTAGTTGTGATTTCCCTCTCTGCATGAAAGTTTAAAAGTTGCATATATTAATGCAGTAAGAAGAAGAATGTTTGAATGTAGACACATAGAATCACCATACTGCTGTGATTATATGCATCAAGTGTTCATTCAAGGCTAAGGCGAAATATCGACATATATATGGTGTATCGCGATATGGCCGAAAAATATCGAGATATTAAATAAAAGGTCATATCGCCCAGCCCTAACTGGAAGGATGTTACAACCTCCAATGCCATCATAGAAATTGACCCAAAAAAAAAAGCCTCATCCCCAAGTAAAGTAAGGCTTAATTTTTCCAAAAATGTGCTAGCTTGGTGCTAATAAACTTGGGCTTTGCTATTGGCATGTTACATCCGTCCTTCTCAAATAGTGTGGCGGGGGGGGGGCGTGTTGCGATGGGAACATCCTTTTTTCCCGGACCAAAATATAATGAAGCGTATGTAGAACTTTGCTTCACTGTAAGCTAGGTGGGAGGGTGTTGTTTCCTTGTAATATTAATAAACTTAAATTGTTATTCAGAGCTATAATTATAACAATTGTATAGACAAATTATACTATTTACAGTCAGGGTGGCGAGATATTTTACTTCTTCCTGGGGGATCAGCATTAGAGATTTTACATGGCGATTCCAACCTACAGATTGGGTATTAAAAACTACAACTAAGATGCATGTTAGACTCAGACTGCTTTTGATTGAGAAGTTTGAGATCTTAAAGTCCTACTGAAAGCCACTACTAGCGACCACGCAGTCGGATAGTTTATATATCAATGATGAAATATTAACATTGCAACACATGCCAATACGGCAGCTTTAGTTGACTAAACTGCAATTTTAAATTTCACGCCGTAATATCCTGCTGAAAACGTCTCGGTATGAAGACGTGTGCACGTGACGTCACGGATTGTAGAGGACATTTTGTTCCAGCATCGTTCCCAGCTATTAAGTCGTCTGTTTCCATCGCAAAATTCCACAGTATTCTGGACATCTGTGTTGCTGAATCTTTTGCAATTTGTTCAATGAATAATGGATACATCAAAGAAGAAAGCTGTAGGTGAGAAGCGGTGTATTGTGGCCGGCTTTAGCAACACAAACACAGCCGGTGTTTCATTGTTTACATTCCAGAAAGTTGACATTCAAGCTTTACTATGGAACAGAGATGTCAAGCGAACACTGTTTTATTGGACCACACACACAAAGTACAGTGTATTATGTGTATTAATAAAAAACATTTTACTATTCTGTATTCTGAAGGCGATCTATGTCATGTGCTACTCCAGCATCAATATGCATCCTCCTGACCGTCAGCGTCGGGTTCAAAGCGGTATGGCTCTATCCCTTGTTGCGGTTGGGCCTGGCCGAGTGGTCCTGCCACCCCCACGGCGCCTCTCACAGCATCTTCCCTATCTGAATTGCTCCCACTGCACTCAAGTCCTTTTTTTTTTTTTTCCCCCCGATTCCTTCACTCTTGCTTTCCTCATCCACGAATCTATCATCTTCGCTCAAAATAATGGGGAAATCATCGCTTTCTCGGTCCGAATCGCTCTCGCTGCTGATGGCCATGATTGTAAACAATGTTCAGATGTGAGGAGCCCAACAACCCGTGACGTCAAGTATGACACATAGAATGGAACTGCTATCCCCGTTTAAATAAGAAAATCGCATTTCAGTAGTCCTTTAAAGACTTTAATTCATGTAATGCTTTAAAAAGGCAAATGGATGGCACAAAAACCCAAAAGGCTTGTTTTTATTGCGCTCCATCCAGCTGTTGGGTGATAGGTACAATAGTTACTTTGATAACACTTTTTAGGGCGCATCTAAAGACTACATTTACCAAAGACTGAAAAGACGAGCCAACACACCATAAACTAAACACTACTGCCATCTAACATCTTGGATACGCAACTTTGTGTCATACCTGCAAATGAGATTCAGAAATGTGATGATGATGAAGACAGAACAACTGGACAGCGGCTATCATAATTAATCTTTTAAGAGAAAGTGCCGACACTTGGTACCCGGGACCTCGGAATCGTATCGGTTCAAACGCGAGCGATGTCCATTCTTAGTAACTGTAAATAATGTACATTTTGTTCACGTACGATCATTTAATTTTTCCTATTTATGCCAAGTATTAAAGGGTTTCTGGCTGTGTAAGTTGCAGCGTCATGAGTGAACTCACTTTGTTTTGATTGATTGTTTGAAACTTTTATTGGTAGATTGCACAGTTCAGTACATATTCCGTACAATTGACCACTAAATGGTACACCCCAAAAAGTTTTCCAACTTGTTTAAGTCAGGGTCCACGTTATTCAATTCATGGTACAAATATATACTATCAGCATAATATCAATCAATTAATCAATGTTTATTTATATAGCCCCAAATCACAAATGTCTCAAAGGACTGCACAAACCATTACGACTACAACATCCTCGGAAGAACCCACAAAAGGGCAAGGAAAACTCACACCCAGTGGGCAGGGAGAATTCACATCCAGTGGGATGCCAGTGACAATGCTGACTATGAGAAACCTTGGAGAGGACCTCAGATGTGGGCAACCCCCCCCATCCCCCCCCCCCCAGGGGACCGAAAGCAATGGATGTCGAGCGGGTCTAACATGATACTGTGAAAGTTCAATCCATAGTGGCTCCAACACAGCCGCGAGAGTTCAGTTCAAAGCGGATCCAAGATAGCAGCGAGAGTCCCGTCCACAGGAAACCATCCCAAGCGGAGGCGGATCAGCAGCGTAGAGATGTCCCCAACCGATACACTGGCGAGCGGTCCATCCCGGGTCCCGACTCTGGACAGCCAGTACTTCATCCATGGTCGTCGGACAGGACCCCCCCCTCCACAAGGGAGGGGGGGACATAGGGGAAAAAAGAAAAGAAGCGGCAGATCAACTGGTCTAAAAAGGAGGTCCATTTAAAGGCTAGAGTATACAGATGAGTTTTAAGGTGAGACTTAAATGCTTCTACTGAGGTAGCATCTCGAACTGTTACCGGGAGGGCATTCCAGAGTACTGGAGCCCGAACGGAAAACGCTCTATAGCCCGCAGACTTTTTTTGGGCTTTGGGAATCACTAATAAGCCGGAGTCCTTTGAAGGCAGATTTCTTGCCGGGACATATGGTACAATACAATCGGCAAGATAGGCTGGAGCTAGACCGTGTAGTATTTTATACGTAAGTAGTAAAACCTTAAAGTCACATCTTAAGTGCACAGGAAGCCAGTGCAGGTGAGCCAGTACAGGTGTAATGTGATCAAACTTTCTTGTTCTTGTCAAAAGTCTAGCTGCCGCATTTTGTACCAACTGTAATCTTTTAATGCTAGACATGGGGAGACCCCAAAATAATACGTTACATTAATCGAGACGAGACGTAACAAACGCATGGATAATGATCTCGGCGTCTTTAGTGGACAAAATGGCGGGAATTTTAGCGATTATTACGGAGATGAAAGAAGGCCGTTTTAGTAACTGTTTTAATGTGTGCCTCAAAGGAGAGAGTTGGGTGGAAGATAATACCCAGATTTTTTACCGAGTCACCTTGTTTTATTATTTGGTTGTCAAATGTTAAAGTTGTATTATTAAATAGAGGTCGGTGTCTAGCAGGTCCGATAATCAGCATTTCCATTTTTTTGGCGTTAAGTTGCAAAAAATTAGCGGACATCCATTGTTTAATTTCATTAAGACACGCTTCCAACTGACTACAGTCCGGCGTGTTGGTCAGCTTTAGGGGCATGTAGAGTTGGGTGTCATCAGCATAACAGTGAAAGCTAATACCGTATTTGCGTATGATGTCACCTAGCGGCAGCATGTAGATGCTGAAGAGTGCAGGGCCAAGGACCGAACCCTGGGGAACTCCACACGTTACCTTAACGTAGTCCGAGGTCATACTGTTATGGGAGACACACTGCATCCTATCAGTAAGATAAGAGTTAAACCAAGACAGGGCTATGTCTGACATACCAATTCGTGTTTTGATACACTCTAATAAAATATGATCGACGGTATCGAAAGCAGCGCTAAGATCGAGGAGCAGCAACATAGATGACGCATCAGAATCCATCGTTAGCAATAGATCATAATACATTGATCACACAAGTTCATCATCAGAGTATATACCTTTAATTATTTACTGTGACAGTCTCTTGCTGTCGTCGCTCAGGTTCAGTGGACCACCCAGGAAGGACATGCTTTTGAGCAGGTTTGACTCTTATTTTTCAATAAAGGCAGATGTCTTTTCGCCGCCGTCGCTCCCACTGCTCGCTCCTCCGTTTCCGGTCCGCCTTTCAGCCGACGTCATCGCCGTCCTCTTGTATGGCTCGCTCTCTCTTGCACTTTGATCGCTCTTTCATCGCTCTTGCCGGCTCTCCAACTCCTTCAGCTCCCATCTCTCCTCCTCCTCCCCTTTTATACAGTGTTAGGAGATATGTTGATTGTGTACAGGTGCGTGACCCACGCACCTGATTTCATCTACATAGTCTTTTCCGGCACGCTTCGCCGCATTCTCCGCCTTCTTGCCGCCATCTTGGGCAGGGTTCCAGCATGCCCTGCCCCGCCGTTAGCCCCTTGGCTCCGCCTCTCCCCAATTAACTTATTTACAATCCGGGGTGTGGGATATGGATGGGTTTGGGGGACCAGGGTGCTAGGTTAGGTTGCTATTAGCGTATTTCAGTCATCATACAAGTTTATCATCTGACAAATGGGCGTTGTAACCGTGTAGTCTGACTTGGTAGGATATGTACTGTGAGCAATGAACATGGTGAGCTCAGAAAGCATAAGAACAAGTGTATACATTTGATTATTTACAATCCATCTCCAGGTTGGGGAGGAAGTGGAGGAGTTCAAGTACCTCGGAGTCTTGTTCACGAGTGAGGGAAGAGTGGATGGTGAGATGGACAGGCGGATCGGTGAGGTGTCTTCAGTAATGCGGACGCTGTATCGATCCGTTGTGGTGAAGAAGGAGCTGAGCCGGAAGGCAAAGCTCTCAGTTTACCGGTCGATCTACGTTCCCATCCTCACCTATGGTCATGAGCTTTGGGTCATGACCGAAAGGACAAGATCACGGGTACAAGCGGCCAAAATGAGCAGGACTCTCCCTTAGACATAGGGTGAGAAGCTCTGGGATCCGGGAGGAGTTCAGAAGCCAGATGAGGTGGCTCACGCATCTGCTCAGGATGCCACCCAAACGCTTCCCTAGGAAGGTATTTAGGGCACTTCAGACCGGTAATAGGCCACGGGGAAGAACCAGACACGTTGGGAAGACTATGTCTCCCGACTGGCCTGTGAATGCATCGGGAACGCCTGGACCAAGTAGCTGGGGAGAGAGAAGTCTGGACTTCCCTGCTTAGGCTACTGCCCCCGCGACCCGACCTCGGATAAGCGGAAGAAGATGGATGGATGGACAATCCGGGGAGGTGTTAGGTTAGGGTTGTAGCTGCCTGGAGGTGTTCTTTTAGGGCGCTTTTAGTATTTAGGATTTTAGTATTCTCGTGAGACGTGTAAAAACGCCAACTCAACACCAAGCACAACCGGAGCCAATGAAGACAACGTCGTTTTAAGCTTGACCATTTACTTTCGACAAGATGGTGAAAAACTGAAAATAACTTAGACACAAACACACTTATTGCTTCTGTACATATTTGTCTACAATGACATATAAGATGTAACGGTAATGTCCAGCAGAGGGAGACTCCCGTCTGCCTGAATGACTTGAACACATTGTATCTAGTTCGACAATTATATTTAACATATGAGCACTCTTACACCTTTTTAACGTGTCTGACATGTTGTTATTAAAAAGACAACTTACGGCATTGCTTCTTTGTCGCTTTGTGTAGGATGGCAACAGAAAGTACTACAGAAGATCACAACACGTATGACTTGCTTTCGAACGAATACCGGAAGTCAACCAACAGGAAGTAATATAGCGGAAGTGACATCATCTAACTGCTGTTTAGCGATTACAGCGTACAATAAATATAAACAACTTTAGCTCCAAATTAAAGCATTGCAGTCACTAATACAAAAATATTATCAAGTAATTATGTAAATATTAACAATTTACTTCAGGACAACAAAAGGATAGATATGAACTTTCTTTTCCACCTGTTGGGAGTGCATTCCACATTGATGTGGCATAGAAAGAGAATGAGTTAAGACCTTTTGTTGGATCAGAATCTGGGTTTGACGTGGTTTGTGGAGCTCCCCCTGGTGTTGTGGTTATGGTGGTCATTTGCGTTAAGGAAGTAGTTTGACATGTACTTCGGTATCAGGGAGGTGTAGCGGATTTTATAGACTAGGCTCAGTGCAAGTTGTTTGACTCTGTCCTCCACCCTGAGCCAGCCCACTTTGGAGAAGTGGGTTGGATTGAGGTGTGATCTGGGGTGGAGGTCTAAAAGTAACCTGACTAGCCTGTTCTGGGATGTTTGGAGTCTAGATTTGAGGGTTTTGGAGGTGCTGCGTAATGGAAAAAGGGTTGAATAGGAGTTCCAGCTAGAATCTTCAAGGTGCTTTTGTTGACCAGAGAGGAGATTCCGTCGAGAAATCTCGTTCTTTGGTTGACCTTTTTGATCACCTTGGTTGCCATTTTATCACAGGAAAGATTAGCCTCTAGAATGGAAGCTAGGTAGGTGACCTCATCTTTCCTGGTGATAACAATGTCACCCGATTTAATAGTAAAGTCACTGACTTTAAGAAGGTTGATAATTCTGTAAATTATTTGTAAAAGTAAATATGTAAATTCTTATGTTTGGAAAACCACACAATTGTTGTCTGATATTCTTAAAAAGTTATATATTTGATTGCTAAAGTGTAGCCAATGCTGAGTGCTCTAGCAGAAACCTTAAAGCAGATAAACAAGCAGGCAGCTCCCTCTAGTGGATAAACTTGCCCTGTTTCCAAAAAAAAAAAAAATATATATATATATATATGTTTGCTTTTTGACTTCCACCAAATATGAATGTGATTCCAAATCGATGTCTCTACCACTGTAATAATATATATTTATTTTAGAGGTCTGTCAGTATTTAGGCGATACATTATTTTTATTGTGATGACTTATTTCTAATCCACACCATCACAATGTAAACAGTCCAAATACACGGCTGTCTCCCAGCTAATTGTTAATGCATAGCCATCATCACAGTGATGTCCGGGTGATTGACATATCTCTGTTTTTTAAACCAGGGTAAGGTTGGAAGTGAGAGAAGGAGAAGAAGCAGATGATATTCATTGAATTAAAGAAATGAACCATTAAAAACATGACCAACCTGTAGCTGACTGGCACTGCTAGTCTGCACCATACTGAAGCAAAATGAGTCGATAATGCCAGCAAAAGACATTCAAACAAAACATATAAATTACATTTATCCAGGAGAAAATGGGGAAGCTGCTGATGGTGTCTTTGACAGATGTCTGTATTTCATACAACTACTATAGATGTTAGTAGTACATTCTATTGCAGATATTCACGGCAAAATAAATGCTTAACGAGCTCAGTAATGTTTTGTTTTTTTCTATATTTAAACACAGTGTTACTATTCAAACTTTGCAATGTTACAGTGGCCACAAATGTATTATACTTGGGGGACGGCGTGGGTCAGTGGAAGAGTGGCCGTGCGCAACCCGAGGGTCCCTGGTTCAATCCCCACCTAGTACTAACCTCGTCACATCCGTTGTGTCCTTGAGCAAGACACTTCACCCTTGCTCCTGATGGGTGCTGGTTAGCGCCTTGCTTGGCAGCTCCCTCCATCAGTGTGTGAATGTGGAAGTAGTGTCGAAGCGCTTTGAGTACCTTGAAGGTAGAAAAGCGCTAGAAAAGTACAACCCATTTATTTATTTATTTAAATTAAACATCTGCCTTGTTTTTAATGAATACTTAGACCCATTATGCTACAGTATTGTAATTTTGGTCATTATGGTGGTACTTGGAGAGCATAGTTGTTTTTTTTTAGGTGGTACAAACCCCGTTTCCATATGAGTTGGGAAATTGTGTTAGATGTAAATATAAACAGAATACAATGATTTGCAAATCCTTTTCAAGCCATATTCAGTTGAATATGCTACAAAGACAACATATTTAATGTTCAAACTGATAAATGTTTTTTTTTTTTTTGCAAATAATCATCAACTTTAGAATTTGATGCCAGCAACACGTGACAAAGAAGTTGGGAAAGGTGGCAATAAATACTGATAAAGTTGAGGAATGCTCATCAAATACTTATTTGGAACATTCCACAGGTGTGCAGGCTAATTGGGAACAGGTGGGTGCCATGATTGGGTATAAAAACAGCTTCCATGAAATGCTAAGTAATTCACAAACAAGGATGGGGCGAGGGTCACCAATTTGTAAGCAAATTGTCGAACAGTTTTAGAGCAACATTTCTCAACGAGCTATTGCAAGGAATTTAGGGATTTTTTAACATCTACGGTCCCTAAAATCATCAAAAGGTTCAGAGAATCTGGAGAAATCACTGCACGTAAGCGAAGATATTACGGACTTTTGATCCCTCAGGCGGTACTGCATCAAAAACCGACATCGGTGTGTAAAGGATATCACCACATCGGCTCAGGAACATTTCATTAAACCACTCTCAGTAACTACAGTTGGTCGCTACATCCGTAAGTGCAAGTTAAAACTCTACTATGCAAAGCCAAAGCCATTTATCAACCCCGAGGAACGCTGCCGGCTTCTCTGGGCCCGAGCTCATCTAAGATGGACTGATGCAAAGTGGAAAAGTGTTCTGTGGTCTGACGAGTGCACATTTCAAATTATATTTGGAAACAGAGGACGTGGTGTCCTCCGGAACAAAAAGGAAAATAACCATCCTGATTGTTATAGGCGCAAAGTTGAAAAGCCAGCATCTGTGATGGTATGGGGGTGCATTAGTGCCCAAGGCATGGGTAACTTACACATGTGTGATGGTATGGGGGTGTATTAGTGCCCAAGGCATGGGTAACTTACACATGTGTGATGGTATGGGGGTGTATTAGTGCCCAAGGCATGGGTAACTTACACATGTGTGAAGGCACCATTAATGCTGAATGGTCCATACAGGTTTTGGAACAACATATGTTGTCATCCAAGCAACATTATCATGGACGCCCCTGCTTATTTCAGCAAGACAATGCCAAGCCACATGTTACAACAGCGTGGTTTCATAGTAAAAGAGTGCGGGTACTTTCCTGGCCCGCCTGCAGTCCAGACCTGTCTCCCACGGAAAATGTGTGGCGCATTATGAAGCGTAAAATAGGACAGCGGAGACCCCGGACTGTTGAAGGACTGAAGCTCTACATAAAACAAGAATGGGAAAGAATTCCACTTTCAAAGCTTCAACAATTAGTTTCCTCAGTTCCCAAACGTTTATTGAGTGTTGTTAAAAGAAAAGGTGATGTAACACAGTGGTGAACATGCCCTTTCCCAACTACTTTGGCACGTTTTGCATCCATGAAATTATTATTTGCACAAAAAAAAAAAAGTTTAGGAGTCTGAACATCAAATGTCTTGTCTTTGTAGCATATTCAACTGAATATGGCTTGAAAAGGATTTGCAAATCATTGTATTCTGTTTATATTTACATCTAACACAATTTCCCAACTCTTATGGAAAATAGGGTTTGTACTTAGTGAAAAAGTGTGAGAACCACTGTTTTATTGTTTTGTTATATATAATATCTAAAATTATGTTGTATTTTCAAAAGGGTGTGTGTGTGTGTGTGTGTGTGTGTGTGTGTGTGTGTACGCCAAAAAAGCACAAAAAGGAAAATATATTGAATAATTTATCACAAAAAATATGAGCTATGATTGTTTTTCTTTAAATGTTTTTAGCATGTTTTAACATTCGTCAGCAGATGTTTTCCTTTGGTAAACGCTGAATTTAAGCTTTTAAAAAAAATACAAAATTAACATCCAAATATTTCAAAAGTTTATCCATGACTGAATCAAATCAGACCAATGCAGCTCTTTCAAAAGAGGCACTCGTGAATTTAAACTGTAAATATAGACTAATGGCATTTCGGACCTGTAAAAATAGATATTCTTTTTTTCAAAATAGACCTTTTAACCACTCTATTGTGTTACAGAAAACAATGTGAGATGATGTGAAACGTCCATAAATGAATACAAAAAAAAGAGGAAGTCCTGAAAACAGCTTGAAGCCTCTTTCTAAAAACATGAAAAGCATAACCACGCCCCAATCACCCTTAATTTGTCTAGTAAACTCTTGCCATAAATACATTCTTACACGAATTAAATAGGCTGCATGGAAACATGTGGAGGAAACATCATTTCACCCAAAAAAAAGGGTTTTAAATCTAAAGAACCGACTGGAAAAAATAAACATTGAACACAAACTGACACCGTTTTGTGAACTTCAAAGGCAACTTAATTCGGAATTTTCACCTATTTTTCACAATTTTTTTTAAGAGACAAGAAGACAAAATGTTTTTTTTTGCATTTTAAATTCTAACATCTAAAAAATCGTCTCGTTCTTGGCGGCCAGCATTGCAGCTATTGGGAGCAATCAATTCCACCTCTAAATAAATCGTCAACAACACTTTGTTATATTTCGTATAATAACCAAGCTGTAGCAACATTATTGTAAGAGCGAATATTGAAGAATTCTTTTTCTAGCGTAGTATGTTATTAGCTGTTAAAGTTAGTTACGGAACGAGATAAGCTAGCTACTACTCCAGCAACCGAATCGCGTTTGAATTTGTAATAAATCATTGGGATACGATAAGACAACAACCTGTACTGACGTAAAAACATGAACAATCATATTAGACGATCTAAAAAGTATTAGCCTACATTTCATGTTTTGTTTTTTACACAGCTAGCTCGACAGTGTGGTGTACGGTGATGTGCTGCGTGTACCATGATCAATAATATAGTGACTCACTCGATGGACAGTTGTCCGTTTGGTCCACCCAGCCGGGGACGTTTCCGGTTGATTTGGGTAAGCACTCCATTATTTCAACAAAGCTTGGCTCAAAGTTGTAGATTTGCAGTGTGACCATGTCGCGCCGACCTCACTCTCTGCGCTTCCAGTGTTTCACCCTTTTTTGTGCTCGCTTCTATAAGCAGCAGTTCACCCTCAGTATATTCAGCTTCAAAAAGTAAATCCTCATTTGTCCAAAAATAGTTGTCTTTGATGTTTATTACTAAGTCTGCCATGATTGGAACACACTTCCATTTGTATCCAGAAGTAGGAACACACGTTTACTGGCGGACGTCGGAAGCGCGCCGCTATGGAAACGGAAATAAATGCGCCAGGGAAGGAAGTCCTGATATTGACTAAAACGACCAAATATGGTAAACATTGTACATATTACATATTGTTATGAAGATGTCTGTTACTAGATTTTATATATATACATATATATATGTATATATATATATACATATATATATATGTATATATATATATTTATACACTTGCAGTGTATATATTGTACATATTGTTATGAAGGTGTCTGTTACTTCATTATATATATATATATATATATATATATATATATATATATATATATATATATATATATATATATATATATATATGTCTTGATTGGATTATCCAGAGAATAGTGCTCGATACCGTGGTAGAGCGCAATATGTAGGTGTGGGAAAAAATCACAAGACTACTTCATCTCTACAGAACTGTTTCATGAGGGGTTCCCTCAATCATCAGGAGATTTTAATGGAAGCATTCACATACAATGGTTTATATAGAGCACAGAGTGGGTGGGTACAAGCAGGCGTAGGGTGTGGTGATTGGCTCATGTGTTACCTAGGAGGTGTTTCCGTC
>NC_084630.1:41796382-41818882 GCF_033978795.1 Nerophis ophidion | reverse complement strand
TTACGTATAAAATACTACACGGTCTAGCTCCATCCTATCTTGCCGATTGTATTGTACCATATGTCCCGGCAAGAAATCTGCCTTCAAAGGACTCCGGCTTATTAGTGATCCCCAAAGCCCCAAAAAAGTCTGCGGGCTATAGAGCGTTTTCATTTCGGGCTCCAGTACTCTGGAATGCCCTCCCGGTAACAGTTCGAGATGCCACCTCAGTAGAAGCATTTAAGTCTCACCTTAAAACTCATTTGTATACTCTAGCCTTTAAATAGACTCCCTTTTTAGACCAGTTGATCTGCCGTTTCTTTTCTTTTTCTTCTATGTCCCACTCTCCCTTGTGGAGGGGGTCCGGTCTGATCCGGTGGCCATGTACTGCTTGCCTGTGTATCGGCTGGGGACATCTGCGCTGCTGATCCGCCTCCGCTTGGGATGGTTTCCTGCTGGCTCCGCTGTGAACGGGACTCTCGCTGCTGTGTTGGATCCTCTTTGGACTGTACTCTCGCGACTGTGTTGGATCCATTATGGATTGAACTTTCTCAGTATCATGTTAGACCCGCTCGACATCCATTGCTTTCCTCCTCTCCAAGGTTCTCATAGTCATCATTGTCACAGACGTCCCACTGGGTGTGAGTTTATGTGGGCCTACCGAGGATGTCGTGGTGGTTTGTGCAGCCCTTTGAGACACTAGTGATTTAGGGCTATATAAGTAAACATTGATTGATTGATTGAAGTTAGGGTCAACACATTACCTACATAATAGAAGTTATATTAGAAACGCTCCTTAGTGAAGAATATGTTTTTGTATATTTTTTAACCCAATCTAAAATATTGGAAAACTTAGTACAAATAGTAAAAAACACTTTTTGGTAAAACTAAGAGTTGTTCCTAATAATTTGACCCTAACTAAAATATTAAACATTTTCGAAGTTTGTGTCAACATATTAGAAACACGTGTGAAGTATGGTGTATGTAAGGCGGGGTACACCCTGAACACGTAGGGTAAAATATTGAAAATATATTAGAAGTTAGGGTCAAAATACTGCGATGAGGTGGCGACTTGTCCAGGGTGTACCCTGCCTTCCGCCCGATTGTAGCTGAGATAGGCGCCAGCGCCCCCCGCGACCCCAAAAGGGAATAAGCGGTAGAAAATGGATGGATGGATGGATGGGTCAAAATATTAGAAACACTCCTTAGTGAAACAGAGCTTGTTGTATATTTTTAAACTAATCTAAGGGGTTGGGGGTTGCCCACATATGCGGTCCTCTCCAAGGTTTCTTATAGTCATCATTGTCACTGTCACAGACGTCCCACTGGGTGTGAGTTTTCCTTGCCCTTATGTGGGCCTACCGAGGATGTCGTGGTGGTTTGTGCAGCCCTTTGAGACACTAGTGATTTAGGGCTATATAAGTAAACATTGATTGATTGATTGATTGTTTAGCAAAATAGTTAGCGCATACCTCGGTTTACCGCCGGGTTCAACTCGTCACATCACGAGTGTGTAACACGGGTGGGAAATAAGCCATATTTCCTGACATGGCATCCCCTTATATTACCTGCGCCGTTTCCACGTTTAATCTCGCGAGCATAACACAGCCGCTCACGTGACCCGCTGCAGCCTATCGCGCTCTATATAATCCAGCATTCCAAGATGGCTCCCAGAGGTTGTGGCTAAGCCTGGGGACATCTGAAGCCAGTATGTTTTTAGAGTTGTCGTTTGCCTGCATATCGTAAAAAACAACCGTCCAACATTTTACGACTAATTGTAAATTTATAGGTGCCGACCATCAGGGCCGAGTTGCGACGAGAGAGTGTGGCGATGTTAAGATATTAAGCCGAGTTGGTAAGTCTATCTGTTTGCTAATAGTAGCTACTAGCCGTACCCATGTATTTTTTGTGAGCGGTTAGCATCGGGTTTTAATCCCGTTTCCTCCAATGTTTCTGATCTGATTGAATTTATATTTATGTCAAGTCTTTATTTTGGGTACTTAAATATGGTGACTGAATATTGTGGCGTTTTAAGGCCATCTGCATTTTTTTATGCTACATATTAACTGTTCTGAAAGTTTGCCTATTTATGTAATTGTTCTTTTAGTTCTACAAATAGGTTGTTTCTGTTAAAGGTTTAATTATTATTATTTATTTCTATTTTATATGTACCCGGAGGGAACCCACGCATTCACGGGGAGAACATGCAAACTCCACACAGAAAGATCCCGAGCCTGGATTTGAACCCAGGACTGCAGGACTCAAAGACATGCACCTGGGGATAGGCCCCTCCCACTTCCAAAGACATGCACCTGGGGATAGGTTGATTGGCAACACTAAATGGTCCCTAGTGTGTGAATGTTGTCTGTCTATCTGTGTTGGCCCTGTGATGAGGTGGCGACTTGTACAGGGTGTACCCTGCCTTCCGCCCGATTGTAGCTGAGATAGGCGCCAGCGTCCCCCGCGACCCCGAAAGGGAATAAGCGGTAGAAAATGGATGGATGGGTTTTATATGTGTCGTTTGGAAAGGTAAAATGTGTTTCTTTAAGTTGTTTAACCGTTGCTATGGCTTCGGTTGCTATGGTTTCCTGTTGCTATGGTTACGGGCAGTTCTGTTTCCGCCGGCAGGTTAAACAAAGTGTTAAAGCAAGGTAGCGTCGGTAATACTACACGGGAGAAAGTTCACCGCAGTTGCAGTTCAGAGAAATAACCACAGTAAGCTTCCTATTCCAGTGTGTTATTACTGACAGTTTATAAGTTGCACTCGTTAAGGTTTAGGACGTTTGGGCACTCAAGTTGCCAGTAGATGGGACGGGTGTGCTAACCGCAGCTCGCACGTGTGTTTGTTTGCTGCACAGTGACTTCCCGAACGGCAGGTTTAGTCACGTATTAAGTTTGTTAAAAAGACCCTCTCCCCTGTGACTGTATAATTTGGAGAGGTGAGTGTGGGACAGTATAGAGAGTTTAGTTGTGTGCTATTGTGGTTACATTGCTGCGAGGTTGGAGTGTTAATTGCACGCGCTCACGGACTAGTCAACAGAGAGAGGTGACCCAGGAAGAGGCTGGTTCTACTCTCGCTCCAGACTGGACTCGGGAGCAGAGGTGGGTAGAGTAGCCAGAAATTGTACTCAAGTAAGAGTACTGTTACTTTATTGATTTATTACTCAAGTAAAAGTAAGGAGTAGTCATCCAAATATTTACTTGAGTAAAAGTAAAAAGTATGTTGTGAAAAAACTACTCAAGTACTGAGTAACTGATGAGTAACCTGTTCCTTTAATGATTACGGCAACAAATAATGCACAAAAACATAAAAATAGCAATGAGCAAATTCAGAGCCAGGAATATCTCTTAAGCAACTAAAACAATGATATATATTAAATAATAATACATTAAAATAAAAAAATGAAGGCAAATTGAGCCACAATAACTTAACAGCACCATAGGCTCAGTAGGCATTCATCGATTGATTGATTGATTGATTGATTGAATCTTGTATTAGTAGATTGCACAGTACAGTACATATTCCCTACAATTGACCACTAAATGGTAACACCCCAATAAGTTTTTCAACGTTAATCAATTACTTAATGACCAAGTCGAGGGGATCTACCTCATATATACATACACACACATATATATATATATATATATATATATATATATATATATATATATACAGTATATAATTTATAGTTATTTATTTTGCCGTTTTTGTTGACATGTTAAAGGTGTTTTAATGAATATACATGCATGTTTAACATATAGATTCCTATCTTTCACGAAGACAAGAATATAAGTTGGTGTATTACCTGATTCTGATGACTTGCATTGATTGGAATCAGACAGTAAAGTGCTGATGACGTCCACGTTTTCAAATGGAGGAGAAAAAAAGTTCCTCTTTTCTGTCTAATACCACATGAAAGTCGTTGGTTTTTTGGCATCTTATTTGTCCAGCTTCCATATTGGTTTTTATACACTTTACAAGAAATACATTGGCGGCAAACTCCGTAGCTTGCTAGCTTGTTTGCGCTGGCTTTCGGAGACTCTTATTTTGTTAGCGCAGGCGCGATGGAGCGGCGCTTTTATTGTGAAGACAGGAACTGTGCGATCAGTCTTTAGGCTTTTGACGGGAAGTACGGTTGAAATAAAAAGTGTCTTTTTTCCTTCACACTTTTGATTGGTTGATTGAATCTTGTATTAGTAGATTGCACAGTACAGTACATATTCCGTACAATTGACCACTAAATGGTAACACCCCAATAAGTTTGTCAACTTGTTTAGGTCGGATTCGACATGTGACGGTCATGTGACCACCTGGCTCTGTTTGATTGGTCCAACGTCACCAGTGACTGCATGTGATTGGTGAAAGGCAGGCATGCGTAGTTCCTACTTTGAATGCGTGTCTGACAACATCAAAACAAACAAAGCGTGCATTAACAGATCGATTAAAAAAAAGTAGCGAGTAATGAGCTGAATGTAGATAAATGGAGCGGAGTAAAAGTAGCGTTTCTTCTCTATAAATATACTCAAGTAAAAGTATGTTGCATAAAAACTACTCTTAGAAGTACAATTTATCCCAAAAGTTACTCAAGTAGATGTAACGGAGTAAATGTAGCGCGTTACTACCCACCTCTGCTCGTGAGGCAGCTAACGGAAGTACTGCCCCCCCTCCTCCCCCACTTCTCTTCTCGACAACAGGAGGTGTCCCCCCTCTCCAACGCCCCCTTTGAATCCAGCAGTTTGAACTCACCCACCCCAGCCCTACGTGCACCACCGATTCAGAAGGACCACAAAGGACAATTTTCTGGTCCAGCAAAGGGGCCCAGGTGTGTGTGTGTGTGTGTGTGTTGTGTGATTGGTTTAGTGCGGGAGGTTCTATTGGGGAGGTAGCGTGTGAGTGGGGATGAGTGTATGAGTTTAATTAATGTGTGTTTATTATTGTCTGGTTATTGTATGTTTATGTGGTGCATATAGTAAATTGTTCAACTATATAAGCCGTCTCACTCTCTCTTAGATTATATTTGTTGGGTAAATAGTGAATAATTGGAGCATCCCCCCAAGGTAAAATACAGTCCTTTACAGGCTCCCGTACATTAACGTTTTTTTTATTAAATGTGCTTTTCATGAGGGTATCCTTACATCACACTCAAATTAATAAGTGCAGGCCTAAATTTCCCGCATGCCTTTGGTAAGCCCGGAGTGAGAAGAGGTTTTGAAATAATTACCGCCCCAGCGCTAATTCAAGGAAATACGGTAATACCACATTTAACTTGTTATGAAGCCCGGTTAGGGACAGGTGTGCTGCTGGTGTGGCCAAGGTGTGCACGTCCGATTTTGCTCACGTGTGCTCAGGGAGTTTTAGAATTTGCTTACACACATGAAAAATCTGAGGGAACTTTGGTCATTTATGAATATTAATAGTAAAATGCTTGTGACTGTATGACAGAAATGCTAATAAAAGCATATACATATTACAGTTAGAAAGTAAGAGGAATGTACACTTGATCCCATGCTTACATCTCATTGTGCTACATGTGAATGTTTTAAAGCAGGGGTCCCAAACTCCATTTACCTGGGGGCCACTGGCTGCAGACACTGAGTGAGGCTGTGCCGCAAGAAAAGATTTCTTAAATAAATTTAACATGCATTTTAACATTCACATTCTTTGAATGGCTTTCCCGCCCTAGCAACATACTTGCCAACTATTGCGATCTTTCCGGAAAATTCCCGGGACCCGGTTTTCACTCGGACAACAATATTAAGGGCGTGGCGTGATGGCACTGGCTTTAGCGTCCTCTACAACCTGACGCCTCGTCCGCTTTTCCACCAACCAAACACTGTACCGTCCCAGTGATACACTTCATGACGCTTCTGAAGACCCACGGAAGTGACTGCAAGACTTACTTGGTCAACAGCCTTACAGGTCACCCTGAGGGTGGCCGTATAAACAAATTTATCACTGTTACAAATATGCACCACCCTCTGAACCCACACCAAACAAGAATGACACACATTTTGGGAGAACATCCGTACCGTAACGCAACATTTTTTTTTTTAATTTTATTTTAATCTTCTATTTTTTTCTCCCCCCCTGCCCCCCCTTTGTTTACCTTTATCTCATCTTTTTTGTAAGGGGCGCTGGAAGCCGGCAGACCCGTCAGCGATCCTGTTCTGTCTCCCTGAAATGTTTGTCTAAACTTGAATGGGATTGTGCTGAAAATTTTAATTTTCCTGAAGGAACTCTCCTGACGGAATAAATAAAGTACTATCTAATCTAATCTAATCTAACATAAACACAACAGAAACAAATACCCAGAATCCAATGCAGTCCTAACTCTTCCGGGCTACAATGGGGGGGGGGGGTTATATTGTAGCCTGGAAGAGTTGGGGATACATGGGATTCTGGGTATTGGTTCTATTGTGTTACAGTGCGAATGTTCTCCCGAAATGTGTTTGTCATTCTTGTTTGGTGTGGGTTCACAGTGTGGCGCATATTTCTAGGAGTGTTAAAGTTGTTTAAACGGGCACCCTCAGTGTGACCTGTATGGCTGTTGATCAAATATGTTTTGCAGTCTACTTACGTGTGTCTTCAGGAGCCACATACAACATGTGACTGGGTTGGCAAGCTGTTTTTACAGGTTGTAGAGGGCGTTAAAGGCAGTGCCATCATGGTATGCCTTTATTATTGTTGTATGGTTGAAAACTCTCGAATATTGTCGTTCTTAAATCCGGAAGTCTCCCGGAACAATTGAGAGGGTTAGCAAGTGTGATGCTGTTAAGCAGTAGTCATATAAAACTCGCGGGTAGCACTAACTTTAAATTTTCATATTAAGTTGCGGGCCGCGTGTTTGAGGCCCCTGGTTTATACATAGCACAAAGTTAAAAAAAACAAAAAACTTTGTAAGCTGTGTGAGGGCGGTCGCATTCTCCGTTCCCTCCTTCCCTGCTTGCTCTCTTTGTCTTTGTCCTTGTATGAACTTTTTAAAAGCCTCTTTCTTTGCGCTGTCCTCTAATCCAAATTTCAATATGAATATGATCAGCTGGACTCTTGACGCTATTGACACAGTCTTTTGGACAAGAAAAAGAGGTTCGGGGGAGCCTGGCTGCCCTGATGGAACCATCGCTGCGGGTTACGTGCGGGACTCCTGGAACTCATGGAGGATCCTGTGCCTCGCAGCTCTTTCCATGGAGGACGTGGAAGACATCTACCTATTTGGAGCTGTGATCACGGGGCACTTGCTGATTGGGCTGGGCATTGCTCTGGTGGATCCACAAATTGGGAAGACGATGGCAGCCACTCAAGGGGCCCGACGGCTGTTCAACGCAACGGAAGGATTGGGTCGGGCTGTGGGAACACAGACTTGTGCGATTTCTGAGTTGAATCGCAAAATGGATCTCATCTTGGAAAAGTTTACAGAGAAGGAATAATTAATTGGAACTAAAAGAGGTCCAGCATGGACAAGCAGAGAAGACAAGTCAATATTTTGTCTTCTCGAAGGAAAACAACTTTTTATCTACGATTTTTGGACTCCCTGAATGGCCTTGGCATGGAACAGGCTGTTCTGAAGAAAATCTCCCGAAGAAGACTTCTCAAAGATAGACGCTTTTGACCTTCCTTTTTGTCAACAACATCTGTAGCCGAACTTTATCGGCCTCAGCCATACAAAAACACGTCACCTCTCCCGAGTTAATTGGGCATACGCACACACATGACCCAAACCCTTAAATCAACACCCTCACCAACGCTTATCTCCTATGGGGTTGTGAAATGGCTGAGCGGCGCTACAGAACGAACAGCGGGCCTGCGCAAACCCACCCCCCGCCCCCTCTGTTGCAAGTTGCTGTGATATATGTATGTTTAATGTGTGCCATGCTATGTGAGGTTTTTTCCTTGGACTCAGACTAGACCTCTGCTGAGGGTCTAGCCTTGGACTGATATTTTTTTACTCCCCCGCCCCCTTTCCTAATGTCACCCTTTTCTTATCTTTTTAAGGAGCGCTGTAACCGGCTGATCCGTCGGCGGTCTCGTCTTGTCCCCCCCCCTGTAACGTATGTCTGCTCTTAGCGGGACTGTGCCGAAATGTCATTTCAGTTCTGATGTGTCTTGCACATGTTGGAACGGACAAATACAAATGATTCTGATTCTATTTCATTTTAAATGTCAAAAAAGTCTTGTGGCTCCCATAGTTTTTTTTTTGTGAAATGGGTCAAAATGGCCGATCCCTGTTTTAAAGGGAACTAAATGTGATCTAAAAGGGGTACAGGTTCTTTCCAAAGTAAGACCCCCACCAGACATAGAATACTAATACATACTGTAGTTTATAAAAAACTGATATTTTACGATTAGCGTGTTCATGGACTTTTCTTAAGTGCGAAACAAAAAGATGCATCACCTGCTTCTCCGGACAGAGTCTCCCTGGCCAGCAGCCAGTGTTGGGCGGCGACAATGCTCTCCAGAAAGTCCTTCCTGCTCGCTGCCAGCTGCTCGATCTGGTTCTTCACCGTGGCCAAGACCTGACAGCAAACAAAGACTTTAGTAAACGGCGGAAGGGCGTAAGAGGTGCGGTGGCTGGCGACCTGGTAGAGCGAGCGGACAGTGGGCTGAAACACCAGGTTGGTGTTGAGCAGGAAGGAGCGCAGCAGAGGCTGAGGGTAGGCGGCCAGCTGGGCCAGGATGCCCGTCAACAACAAGTTGACGTGGAGCGAGTTGGACAGCATGTTCTCCAGGCGGGACAGCAGCACGCTGACGAACGGACCTGAACACGGAAACACTGTCAGCTGGGTACCGTGGAAGAAAGACCGTGGTCCACTCGCCTGTGAAGGGTGCAGACTGACTTCTGCTCGGACTCCGGAACGCTGAACTAAACGGCGGATGCGGCTTCTCTGGCTCCGGGGTCTCCGCCGAGAAGGATGCAAAGTCCATGTCCTCCACGTCCTCGTCCCCGGGGGTGACGGACTTCTTCCGCTCCGTGTCAGACTTGGCTGCTTTTGCGCCCGCTTCTGCGTCCAACGTCCGGAGGAGCTCCTCGTACTGAGCCAGGAGGTCCTCGGTAGCGGAAGACTTCTGATCTGTCTGAGAGGACGTGTTCCTGCTCGCCTGGCGACTAAGTCCTTTCTTCGGGGGAGCCTCGTGCGCGCCTGGCGGACGTTCTCCGGATTCCATCACGTTGGGTTGGCGTGAACCGAGCTCAGCGGCTATGGTGTCTTTTTTCGCCACAAGATCGTACACCTGGACGTCGTCCTGGAACTCGGACTCCTCGATATATGAGCCTTGTACAAGCAAGATGGCCGACCTCCTCATCTCCTCTATGTGCTTCGGTGGTTCGGCGGAATGCGAGAGCGGAGGTTTGGCCTCGACGGGACCTTCGACGGTCTGCACCGGACACGCGTCGTAACTGTCGTCCCACTCCAGCTCCAGCTGGCCGGACTTTAGCGCCGTGGAGTTGGATCGAAGACGCGGCGCCACCCGTGGCTGTGAAACCCTCCTCTGCAGGCTCCTGACCCCGGGCTCCTCCAGGATGCCCGGCTGGTACTTCTCCGGAGGGGGGTCCTCGCCGTCGTACGGGGCCGACCACACGTGGCAGGCCCGCATGCAGCTGCCGATGCACATTTGGGCGTCGTTGAGGTAATGAAGGTAGCTGACGTCCAAGTAGATCTCTGAACCGATGGTGCAGGAGGAGTTGCCCGAGTCCTCGCTCTCTTTGGAGACGCCGTCTTTTTCCGCTGTGAAGAAACCGGAATGAGTCCAGACAGACAGACCTCTTCTACCATCAGGTGAGACATACTAGTACAAGTCTTGGCCTACTTCAACATGTTGAACATTGTTTGCTATTATTCTGTAAACCGGGGGTCACCAACGCGGGCACCAGGTCGCCCGTAAGGACCAGATGAGTCGCCCGCTGGCCTGTTCTAAAAATAGCTCAAATAGCAGCACTTACCAGTGAGCTGCCACTATTTTTTAAATTGTATTTATTTACTAGCAAGCTGGTCTCGCTTTGCTGGACATTTTTAATTCTAAGAGAGACAAAACTCAAATAGAATTTGAAAATCCAAGAAAATATTTTAAAGACTTGGTCTTCACTTGTTTAAATAAATTCCTTTAATTGTTTAAATAAATTCATTTATTTCAGAAAGACAATTTTAGAGAGAAAATTCAACATTAAAAATTATTTTAGGATTTTTAAACACATATACCTTTTTAAATTCCTTCCTCTTCTTTACTGGCAATTTAAATCAATGTTCGAGTAAATTTTTTTTTTTTTTTGTAAAGAATAATGAATCAATTTTAATTTAATTCTTCATTTTAGCTTCTGTTTTTTCGACAAGGAATATTTGTGAAATATTTCTTCAAACTTATGATTAATATTTAAAAAAAATTATTCTGGCAAATCTAGATAATCTTTAGAATCAAATTTAAATCTTATTTCAAAGTCTTTTGAATTTCTTTTAAAATTTTTCTTCTGGAAAATCTAGAAGAATAATGATTTGTCTTTGTTAGAAATATAGCTTGGTCCAATTTGTTATATATTCTAACAAAGTGCAGATTGGATTTTAACCTATTTAAAACATGTCATCAAAATTCTAAAATTAGTCTTAGTCAGGAAAAATTACAAATGATGATCCATAAATTCTTTTTTGAATTTTTTCAAAAAGATTCAAATTAGCTAGTTTTTGTCTTCTTTTTTTCGGTTGAATTTTGAATTTTAAAAAGTCGAAATTGAAGATAAACTATGTTTCAAAATTTAATTTTCATTTTTTTCCGGTTTTCTCTTATTTTAAACCGTTCAATTAAGTGTTTTTTTCATCATTTATTCTCTACAAAAAAACTTCCGTAAAAGGAAAAAAATGTACGATGGAATGACAGACAGAAATACCCATTTATTTATATATATATATATATACACACACACACACAGGACTGTCTCAGAAAATTTGAATATTGTGATAAAGTCCTTTATTTTTTGTAATGCAACTAAAAACATGAAAATGTCATACATTCTGGATTCATTACACTTCAACTGAAATATTGCAAGCCTTTTATTATTTTAATATTGCTGATTATGGCATTTAGCCTAAGAAAACTCAAAAATCCTATCTCAAAAAATTACAATATTTCCTCAGACCAAGTAAAAAAAAAGATTTATAACAGCAAAACAAAATCAAACATTTGAAAATGTCAATTAATGCACTCAGTACGGTGTGGCATGGAGGCAATGGGCCTGTGGCATTGCTGAGGTGTTATGGATGCCCAGGATGCTTCAATAGCGGCCTTTAGCTCATTTGCATTATTGGGTATGGTGTCTTTCAGCTTCTTCTTCACAATACCCCACACATTCTCTACGAGGTTCAGGTCAGGGGAGTTGGCAGGCCAATGGAGGACAGTAATGCCATGGTCAGTACACATGGTCAGTACTGCTGGTTTTGGCACTGGGGACAGGTGCCAGATCATGCTGGAAAATTAAATCATTTCCATAGAGCTTTACAACAGATGGAAGCATGTACACAGCTCCATTGACTCTGGACTTGATGAAACACAGTGGACCAAAACCAGCAGCTGACATGGCTCCCCAAACCATTGCTGACTGAGGGAACTTCCGTTGTCTAGAGTTCAGGAGGGGCTTAACCATGGGAATACGGCTATTGAAGCTGTATCTGTTGTAAAGCTCTATGGAGATGATGATTTCATTTTCCAGCATGATCTGGCAACTGCTCATAGTGCCAAAACCAGCAGTACTGACCATGGCATTACTGTCCTCCATTGGCCTGCCAACTCCCCTGACCTGAACCTCATAGAGAATGTGTGGGGCATTGTGAAGAAGAAGCTGAAAGACACCAGACCCAATAATGCAAATGAGCTAAAGGCCGCTATTGAAGCATCCTGGACATCCATAACACCTCAGCAATGCCACAGGCCCATTGCCTCCATGCCACGCCGCATTGATGCAGTAATCCCTGCAAAAGGATTCCCAACCAAGTACTGAGTGCATTAATTGATATTTTCAAATGTTTGATTTTGTTTTGCTGTTATAAATCTTTTTTTTTTTTACTTGGTCTGAGGAAATATTCAAATTTTTTGAGATAGTTTTTGAGTAGTTTTCTTAAGCTGTATGCCATAATCAGCAATATTAAAATAATAAAAGGCTTGCAATATTTCAGTTGATGTGTAATGAATCCAGAATGTATGACATTTTCATGTTTTTAGTCGCATTACGGAACATAAAGGACTTTATCACAATATTCTAATTTTCTGAGACAGTCCTGTGTGTGTATATATATATATATCCATCCATCCATCCATTTTCTACCGCTTATTCCCTTTCGGGGTCGCGGGGGGCGCTGGCGCCTATCTCAGCTACAATTGGGCGGAAGGCAGGGTACACCCTGGATAAGTCGCCACCTCATCACAGGGCCAACACAGATAGACAGACAACATTCACACACTAGGGACCATTTAGTGTTGCCAATCAACCTATCCCCAGGTGCATGTCTTTGGAGGTGGGAGGAAGCCGGAGTACCTGGAGGGAACCCACGCATTCACGGGGAGAACATGCAAACTCCACACAGAAAGATCCCGAGCCTGGATTTGAACCCAGGACTGCAGGACCTTCGTATTGTGAGGCAGACGCACTAACCCCTCTGCCACCGTGAAGCCCATATATATATATATATATATATATATATATATATATATATACCATCCATCCATCCATTTTCTACCGCTTATTCCCTTTCGGGGTCGCGGGGGGCGCTGGCGCCTATCTCAGCTACAATCGGGCGGAAGGCGGGGTACACCCTGGACATATATATATATATTTATTTATTTATTTATTAAGGGTAAATTGAGCAAATTGGTTATTTCTGGCAATTTATTTAAGTGTGTATCAAACTGGTAGCCCTTCGCATTAATCAGTACCCAAGAAGTAGCTTTTGGTTTCAAAAAGGTTGGTGACCCCTGGTTTAGATTGTATGTTTATATAAATATATTGCGGTCACATTTTTTTTTAACCCAATACGGCCTGCGGGTCCAAAACTTTGGGGACCCCTGCTATACCCTTTAGAGTCATTTTGTGCTACCTGACGAAAAATAATGCATGTGAATATATATTTTTATTTAGTCAAATATATGCATATATTTTGACAATTGTTTGTCCCCGTTTTTACTGATTAATAGCCATGGATCAATGATATTTGTAGTATTTCTTACAAGTAAATTGTCTTGATGTTTATATCAGTGTGGGATGTCTACTTCCAGAAGTGACAAGGTCAAGTGACGCACCTTTGGAAAAGAGGATGGACTGGAGCTGTCTCAGAGGCGGGGGGCTGCGGTCGGGAGTGCAGCAGGAGGGCGTGAGTGCCAGCATCTTGGCGGCCGACATGGAGTAGAAGTCTCTCTCCCTCACCACACGCCGCTGACTCAGCATCATGTGATTGCAGGGGATCAGGTACCTGGGGGGGTACATGGTGCTCGGTTACACGCCCTGTCGTTTCCTTCACGCTTTGACGATCACGCCGTCTCACCTGAGGACGAGCTGCAGCATCACGTCTTCACAGTGCAAACTGATGAGCGTGCGGAAAAGTGCCAGCGACACGACGCCCAGCTGGGGACAAACGCGGACCAACAGGTGTGTGGTTAGTTCTCACTTGGACATGTTACGCAGACAGGTGTGTCGGTGTTGACAGTTAGCAGACAGGTGTGTCGGTGTTGACAGCAGACGCCCCGAGCCCTGGCTTTGTTTGCACAGCTGAGCAGCAACATGTCCAGCCTGTTTCCTCAGCGTCACCATGGCAACAAGCTACGTCTTTAACGCGTGTTCAATGGCGTCTATTTGGTTTCCTAAAAGGCTTTTTAAAACACAACCTGTAGTCTACACTAGGGGGCAGCCTAATCACATCACATTACACCACAGAAAATAAACTCTTTACAAACATTGAAGTAAACCACCAAATAGTCTTAAATGTGTCACAAACCCCGTTTCCATATGAGTTGGGAAATTGTGTTAGATGTAAATATAAACAGAATACAATGATTTGCAAATCCTTTTCAAGCCATATTCAGTTGAATATGCTACAAAGACAACATATTTGATGTTCAAACTCATGAACTTTAATTTATTTTTGCAAATAATAATTAACTTAGAATTTCATGGCTGCAACACGTGCCAAAGTAGTTGGGAAAGGGCATGTTCAACACTGTGTTACATCACCTTTTCTTTTAACAACACTCAATAAACATTTGGGAACTGAGGAAACTAATTGTTGAAGCTTTGAAAGTGGAATTCTTTCCCATTCTTGTTTTATGTAGAGCTTCAGACCTTCAACAGTCCGGGGTCTCCGCTGTCGTATTTTACGCTTCATAATGCGCCACACATTTTCCATGGGAGACAGGTCTGCTCGTAAAACCAGCAATGTCATCATGTGAGGATATTTATATATATATATATATATATATGTATATATATATATACATACACTAATAGAGTACTCTTCTGGTACTCAACAAACAACACTTACTCATTAATATGACTGTTATTATGTAAAGATATATGTTGACATTGCAATAATATAAACATGGACACGCCAAATATTTTTGACTAATTTCGGTATACCGTACAACCCTCGTTAGAACAGTAAACCTGCTTGAATATAGGAAAATAAAACACTGTACTTTAACCAAGTGATCATTTGGCATACCACTAGTACAGGGGTCGGCAAGCTAAAATGTTGACAGAGCCATAATGGACCAAAAATACAAAAACAAATCTGTCTGGAGCCGCAAAAAAATAAAAGCCATATTACATACAGATAGTGTGTCATGAGATATACATTGAATTAAGAGGACTTAAAGGAAACCAAATGAGCTCAAATATAGCTACAAATGAGTCATAATGATGCAATATGTACATACAGCTAGCCTAAATAGCATGTTAGCATCGATTAGCTTGCAGTCATGCAGTGACCAAATATGCCTGATTAGAACTCCACACAAGTCAATAATATATTTTGTTTTAAAGGGGTACTTGCCAACTTCCTGTTGATTTTTGCTGAAGGATGTCAATTATTAAAATGTAGGTCTAAGTGAGACCTACATAGAGGTTTTTGTTTCATGTCTCTACGACATTCCTACCGGAAGTTACAAGCTGTTTTGTCTGGGTTTTCTTCCTAGGAGCAGTTTTGTCTGTGTTTTATTCCTAGGGGGCGCTATAGCGCAATTTTGAGTTTTTTTTTTTTTTTTTTTTTTATTAGATCGCAATTTTTGCCAGTCCTGATGTGTGTGTCCAGTTTGGTGAATTTTGAAATATTTTAAGGGGGTCAAATTACAGCTCAAAGAGGCAAAAATGACATTTTTAGGAAACTTTTGTTTTGAAGGGGTTTTTGACAACTTCCTGTTGATTTTTGCTGAAGGAAGTCAGTGATGAAATCCAGGACTAAGTCAGACCTACGTAGAGGTTTTTGTTTCACCTCTGTGCATTCATGCACAACGTTAAATGTTAGGTGGACAAAAGGAGACGGAAAAAGAAGTGGCATAAAACACGTCTTAGAAAGTCGGAGAAAGTTGTACATGTAAACAAACAAGGGTGAGTTCAAAGACCGCCAAAATTAGTAGGACAAAACGGCGCTCGCCAAATACTCGAATCCAGGGGTGTCAAAGTCAAATACAGAGTGGGCCAAAATTTAAAACTGAACAAAGCCACGGGCCAAGGGTTGAACAAATGAACCTTTTAATAGGGACCCAAACAAGTTTTGCATTGAATATTGAACAAGCAACGCTGACCAACACGCCGGATTGTAGTCAGCTGGAGGCGTGTCTTAATGAAATTAAACAATGGATGTCCGCTAACTTTTTGCAACTCAACGCCAAAAAAACGGAAATACTGATTATCGGTCCTGCTAGACACCGAACTCTATTTAATAATACAACTTTAACATTTGACAACCAAACAATTAAACAAGGCGACACGGTAAAGAATCTGGGTATTATCTTCGACCCAACTCTCTCCTTTGAGGCACACATTAAAAGCGTTACTAAAACGGCCTTCTTTCATCTCCGTAATATCGCTAAAATTCGCTCCATTCTGTCCACTAAAGACGCTGAGATCATTATCCATGCGTTTGTTACGTCTCGTCTCGATTACTGTAACGTATTATTTTGGGGTCTCCCCATGTCTAGCATTAAAAGATTACAGTTGGTACAAAATGCGGCTGCTAGACTTTTGACAAGAACAAGAAAGTTTGATCACATTACGCCTGTACTGTATATACCTTTATATACATATATACATACATATATACCTATACTGGCTCACCTGCACTGGCTTCCTGTGCACTTTAAGGTTTTACTACTTACGTATAAAATACTACACGGTCTAGCTCCATCCTATCTTGCCGATTGTATTGTACCATATGTCCCGGCAAGAAATCTGCGTTCAAAGGACTCCGGCTTGTTAGTGATTCCCAAAGCCCAAAAAAAGTCTGCGGGCTATAGAGCTTTTTCATTTCGGGCTCCAGTACTCTGGAATGCCCTCCCGGTAACAGTTCGAGATGCCACCTCAGTAGAAGCATTTAAGTCTCACCTTAAAACTCATTTGTATACTCTAGCCTTTAAATAGACTCCCTTTTTAGACTAGTTGATCTGCCGTTTCTTTTCTTTTTCTTCTATGTCCCACTCTCCCTTGTGGAGGGGGTCCGGTCCGATCCGGTGGCCATGTACTGCTCGCCTGTGTATCGGCTGGGGACATCTCTGCGCTGCTGATCCGCCTCCGCTTGGGATGGTTTCCTGCTGGCTCCGCTGTGAACGGGACTCTCGCTGCTGTGTTGGATCCGCTTTGGACTGGACTCTCACGACTGTGTTGGATCCATTGTGGATTGAACTTTCACAGTATCATGTTAGACCCGCTCGACATCCATTGCTTTCCTCCTCTCCAAGGTTCTCATAGTCATCATTGTCACCGACGTCCCACTGGGTGTGAGTTTTCCTTGCCCTTATGTGGGCCTACCGAGGATGTCGTGGTGGTTTGTGCAGCCCTTTGAGACACTAGTGATTTAGGGCTATATAAGTAAACATTGATTGATTGATTGATTGATATAACTTTAGTGACATGCAAAATAGAGTTTCAAATAATAATAATAATAATTAAAAAATATCAATGGCATATCAAATAACATTTAAATAAAAATTGAGTGCCTTTTTTTCTATTTGCAGCCTTCTGAGGTAAATATCAAAATAAACTTTGTCCACAGGCTAATAATAAATTTGAAGATAAAATAACAATAAGGAATGAATCAAACATTCAAGCCTTAAAGTAACAAGAGAAAGTGCATGAATAAATTGTTAATTATTGCTCAGTTTGCTACACTGATTTGCTTGAACAATGAATATGGAACAAGCAATAATTATATAACTTAATAGTGCAAAATCCACATTCAAAAAACAAACGGAAAAAAATAAATGGTCAAATAAATACAATTTAAATAAAACATTTAATGCCTCTTTTCTATTTGCAGCCTTCTGAGGTAAATATCAACATTACATTTTTCCACAGGCTAATTAATCTTAAAATAAGATAATATTGAGATGGGTGGGGTTGGTGGTGGGGGGCGGGTTTTGGTGGTAGTCAGTGCTGCAAGGGGTTCTGGGTATTTGTTCTGTTTATGTTGTGTTACGGTGCGGATGTTCTCCCGAAATGTGTTAGTCATCCTTGTATGGTGTGGGTTCACAGTGTGGCGCATATTTGTAACAGTGTTAAAGTTGTTTATACGGCCACCCTCAGTCTGACCTGTATGGCTGTTGAGCAAGTATGCAGGGCATTCACTTAAGTGTGTGTACAAGTCGCAAATATCATGTGACTTGGCCGGCACACTGTTTGTTTGGAGTAAAAGCGGACGTGACAACATATTGTAGACAAGGCTAAAGGCAGTGCCTTTATAGTACCGGCGGGCCAGCTCTAAAGCTAATTTGATATTGCCTCAAGGGCCAAATGAAATTAGTTTGACACCCATGCTCTAATCAGTGAAGCATGTTTAGTATAAACAGTGTGTTTTATATCAATTAGTGCGGTTTGTGTCATTTTTGTCCTCTGACAGAAACTATATTAAAACAAAAAATATATTTTTTTCCCTCATCTTTTTCCATTTTTCATACATTTTTGAAAATGCTACAGAGAGCCACTAGGGCGGCGCTACAGTGCCCCGCACTAGGTGAGTACCAGAGTTTGAGAATCACTGTCTGACATGAATAATGACATTGGTGTACCTGGAAGGGGGTGTTGATGCGGCTGACCAGCGTGTCCAGGATGTGGACGTTCTCGTGACGGTGCAGGAGGACAAAGGAGAGGAAGGTCTGCAGCAGAGCCGGCTCAGTGATGCTCCTCAGGAAGAGGTCCAGGTACGCCGTGGTGGTCATTACCTCCTCCAGGGTCAGCTAGAAGCCCAGGGAGGTGCATCTTTTAGTTTATTACCGTAACGTTTAAAGTTGAGGCAGAGATAAGGATGCCTACTAACCTTGTGGAGCGCAGGAGCCAGTACAGGAACCAGGAAGCCATTGTAGATGTAGCCCAGGAGCTGGGTTCTGATGTCTGGGTGGGCCACCTGGGAAGTCACAGTGGAACAAGTTCTCAAGACTGTACATTTTCAAGCACTTTTTTGTTGTTGTTGTTGTTGTTTACTTGAGTAACAGCGTTGCAGAATTCCAGTGAGTTGAGAAACTGCACCAAGGAGGGCATCCTGAGCCAGTCTTCCCTGTGCAGGCAGTGCCACTCTTCACTGGGAGGCTCCAGCTTGGTGGGCAGGGAGGAGTAGAGTCCGCTCAGGCCTGTGGCCAGAACCTGAGGACAAGGTAAGCACATTGTTTCATTTTTTAATAACAGATTTTTATTTGTAAAAAGCACTTTACATTGAGCAAACAACCTCAAAGTGCTACAGTGTATTAAAAAATAAATAAAATATAAAAACTAGAACAGCCTTATAGCGAGAACTAGTATGCAAAGGTTATAAAAGTTTTTTGTTTTTTTTTAAAACAAGGGTTTTTAGAGGCCTACTGAAATTAGATGTTCTTATTTAAACGGGGATAGCAGCTCCATTCTATGTGTCATACTTCATCATTTCGCAATATTGCCATATTTTTGCTGAAAGGATTTAGTAGAGAACATCCACGATAAAGTTCGCAACTTTTGGTCGCTAATAAAAAAAGCCTTGCCTGTACCGGAAGTAGCAGACCATGTGCGCGTGACGTCATGGGTTGTGGAGCTCCTCACATCTGAACATTGTTTACTATAATGGCCACCAGCAGCCAGAGCGATTCGGACCAAGAAAGCGACGATTTCCCCATTAATTTGAGCGAGGATGAAAGATTCGTGGATGAGGAAAGTGAGAGTGAAGGACTGGAAAAAATAAATAAAAAAAGACTATACAGTGGGAGTCCTGGTCGTGGAACTGTGGACCAGCTCTATACTCTGGGCAGGGTTCTTGAGGGTGCATGGGAGTTTGCCCAACCAGTCTACATGTGCTTTGTGGACTTGGAGAAGGCATTCGACCGTGTCCCTCGGGAAGTCCTGTGGGGAGTGCTCAGAGAGTATGGGGTATCGGACTGTCTTATTGTGGCGGTCCACTTCCTGTATGATCAGTGTCAGAGCTTGGTCCACATTGCCGGGAGTAAGTCGAACACATTTCCAGTGAGGGTTGGACTCCGCCAAGGCTGTCCTTTGTCACCCATTCTGTTCATAACTTTTATGGACAGAATTTCTAGGCGCAGTCAAGGCGTTGAGGGGTTCCGGTTTGGTGACCGCAGGATTAGGTCTCTGCTTTTTGCAGATGATGTGGTCCTGATGGCTTCATCTGACCGGGATCTTCAGCTCTCACTGGATCGGTTCGCAGCCGAGTGTGAAGCGACCGGAATGAGAATCAGCACCTCCAAGTCCGAGTCCATGGTTCTCGCCCGGAAAAGGGTGGAGTGCCATCTCCGGGTTGGGGAGGAGACCCTGCCCCAAGTGGAGGAGTTCAAGTACCTAGGAGTCTTGTTCACGAGTGGGGGAAGAGTGGATCGTGAGATCGACAGGTGGATCGGTGCGGCGTCTTCAGTAATGCGGACGTTGTACCGGTCCGTTGTGGTGAAGAAGGAGCTGAGCCGGAAGGCAAAGCTCTCAATTTACCGGTCGATCTACGTTCCCATCCTCACCTATGGTCATGAGCTTTGGGTCATGACCGAAAGGATAAGATCACGGGTACAAGCGGCCCAAATGAGTTTCCTCTCCCTTAGAGATAGGGTGAGAAGCTCTGCCATCCGGGAGGAACTCAAAGTAAAGCCGCTGCTCCTCCACATGGAGAGGAGCCAGATGAGGTGGTTCGGGCATCTGGTCAGGATGCCACCCGAACGCCTCCCTAGGGAGGTGTTTAGGGCACGTCCAACCGGTAGGAGGCCACGGGGAAGACCCAGGACACGTTGGGAAGACTATGTCTCCCGGCTGGCCTGGGAACGCCTCGGGATCCCCCGGGAAGAGCTAGACGAAGTGGCTGGGGAGAGGGAAGTCTGGGTTTCCCTGCTTAGGCTGTTGCCCCCGCGACCCGACCTCGGATAAGCGGAAGAAGATGGATGGATATACAGTAGATGGATATAATTCTGGAAAATCCCTTATCTGCTAATTGTGTCACTAGTGTTTTAGTGAGATTATATGGTCGTACCTGTACAACCTGAAGGTCGGCCCCGCACCTTTCTTCAGCGCCAGTCGACGGGTGGTGGCGATGCCCATCTCTGCCCTTCGCAAGGGACCCTCTTCGAAACACGATTTTTCGAAATGATCGCTGCTTTGTGTGTGTGGTCCAATCCAACCGTGTTCGCTTGACCGCTCTGTTCCCCGGCGTGGCGCAGTGATAGAGTGGCCGCGCGCAACCCGAGGGTCCCTGGTTCAATCCCCACCTAGTACCAACCTCATCACGTCCGTTGTGTCCTGATCAAGACACTTCACCCTTGCTCCTGATGGGTGCTGGTTAGCGCCTTGCATGGCAGCTCCCTCCATCAGTGTGTGAATGTGTGTGTGAATGGGTAAATGTGGAAGTAGTGTCAAAGCACTTTGAGTACCCTGAAGGTAGAAAAGCGCTATACAAGTACAACCCTTTTTTTGTTTTAACTTTGTGTGTGGTCCAATCCAACCGTGTTCCCTTGACATCTCTGTTCCAAAGTAAAGCTTGGCTGTCATCTTTCGGGAATGTAAACAATGAAACACCGGCTGTGTTTGTGTTGCTAAAGGCGGCCGTAATACACCGCTTCCCACCTACAGCTTTCTTCTTTGACGTCTCCATTATTCATTGAACAAATTGCAAAAGATTCAGCAACAGAGTTGTCTAGAATACTGTGGAATTATGCGAGGAAAACAGACGACTTATAGCTGGGAACGATGCTGGAACAAGATATCCTCTACAATCCGTGACGTCACGAGCATTCGTCATCATACCGCGACGTTTTAGCATGATACTTCTGCGCAAAATTTAAAATTGCAATTTAGTAAACTAACTGTTGCAATGTTAAGATTTCATCATTGCTATATAAACTATCAGACTGCGTGTTCGGTAGTTGTGGCTTTCAGTAGGCTTAAGCCTTTTTCAAAAGCATCCACAGTCTGTGGTGCCCTCAGGTGGTCAGGGAGAGCGTTCCACAGACTGGGAGCAAAGGAGCAGAAAGCCCGGTCTCCCATAGTTCGTAGTTTTGTCCTTGGAGGTTGGAGGAGGTTAGCCTGTTTGGAGCGGAGGTGTCGTGTGGAGGATTTGGGGGTGAGTAGTTCTTTGAGGTAGAGGGAGGCATTTCCATGGAGGCACTGGTGAGTTAGCCGGGAGACTTTGTATTCAATCCCGAGTGGAATTGTTTTTGTTGGCCAAACATTTTAACGAATACCTCTGACTTGGTAAGACGACTAATGTCAGTCTGACACCGTGTCAGATCTTGCAGAATAAAACCACCATTGAGCATTTATTGTCATTATCTGCTTCATATTCAGGTCACTTTATTCTACACGGATGTCAATTCGTTTATAAATGCAACAAAGGAGATAGCAAAATGCTAACTGCCACGTTAGCAGTTAGCTGCCAGTGCAAACTCCTATGCTAATTCAATCAATGTTTATTTATATAGCCCGAAATCACAAGTGTCTCAAAGGGCTGCACAAGCCACAACGACACCCGCGGATCAGCGGCAACGTCAGGGCAAGGAAAAACTCACAACCCAGTGGGACGTCGATGAGAATGACTATGAGAGAGGACCGGAAATTATTTAAATTGTTGTGTATCTAGTGGAGGCTTGTCTTGGAATTTTCAACTATTCTTTCGACCAGGGGTGGCCATTACGTGGATGGCGGAGGGTGTGTCAGTCGAACGCCAGCCAGCCATTGACAAAACAGACCTAAAAATGAGCGATCGTCAATCTTCACCAAGACGTGACTTTGGTCACCTGATTGACATTCACGGCACCCGAGGGTTTTGTGAGATGACGCTGGAGGTGGGTAGAGTAGCCAGAAATTGTACTCAGGTAAGAGTACA
>NC_084630.1:41718882-41788882 GCF_033978795.1 Nerophis ophidion | reverse complement strand
TCACACATGTGTAAGTTACCCATGTCTTGTTCACTAATACACCCCCATACCATCACACATGTGTAAGTTACCCATGTCTTGTTCACTAATGCACCCCAATACCATCACACATGTGTAAGTTACCCATGTCTTGTTCACTAATACACCCCCATACCATCACACATGTGTAAGTTACCCATGTCTTGGGCACTAATACACCCCCATACCATCACACATGTGTAAGTTACCCATGTCTTGGGCACTAATACACCCCCATACCATCACACATGTGTAAGTTACCCATGCCTTGGGCACTAATACACCCCCATACCATCACACATGTGTAAGTTACCCATGCCTTGGGCACTAATACACCCCCATACCATCACACATGTGTAAGTTACCCATGCCTTGGGCACTAATACACCCCCATACCATCACACATGTGTAAGTTACCCATGCCTTGGGCACTAATACACCCCCATACCATCACACATGTAAGTTACCCATGCCTTGGGCACTAATACACCCCCATACCATCACACATGTAAGTTACCCATGCCTTGTTCACTAATACACCCCCATACCATCACACATGTGTAAGTTACCAATGTCTTGGGCACTAATACACCCCCATACCATCACACATGTGTAAGTTACCCATGCCTTGGGCACTAATACACCCCCATACCATCACACATGTGTAAGTTACCCATGTCTTGTTCACTAATACACCCCCATACCATCACACATGTGTAAGTTACCCATGTCTTGTTCACTAATACACCCCCATACCATCACACATGTGTAAGTTACCCATGTCTTGTTCACTAATACACCCCCATACCATCACACATGTGTAAGTTACCAATGTCTTGGGCACTAATACACCCCCATACCATCACACATGTAAGTTACCCATGCCTTGTTCACTAATACACCCCCATACCATCACACATGTGTAAGTTACCAATGTCTTGGGCACTAATACACCCCCATACCATCACACATGTGTAAGTTACCCATGTCTTGTTCACTAATACACCCCCATACCATCACACATGTGTAAGTTACCCATGTCTTGTTCACTAATACACCCCCATACCATCACACATGTGTAAGTTACCCATGTCTTGTTCACTAATACACCCCCATACCATCACACATGTGTAAGTTACCCATGCCTTGGGCACTAATACACCCCCATACCATCACACATGTGTAAGTTACCCATGTCTTGGGCACTAATACACCCCCATACCATCACACATGTGTAAGTTACCCATGCCTTGGGCACTAATACACCCCCATACCATCACACATGTGTAAGTTACCCATGTCTTGGGCACTAATACACCCCCATACCATCACACATGTGTAAGTTACCCATGCCTTGGGCACTAATACACCCCCATACCATCACACATGTGTAAGTTACCCATGCCTTGGGCACTAATACACCCCCATACCATCACACATGTGTAAGTTACCCATGCCTTGGGCACTAATACACCCCCATACCATCACACATGTGTAAGTTACCCATGCCTTGGCCACTAATACACCCCCATACCATCACACATGTGTAAGTTACCCATGTCTTGTTCACTAATACACCCCCATACCATCACACATGTGTAAGTTACCCATGTCTTGGGCACTAATACACCCCCATACCATCACACATGTGTAAGTTACCCATGTCTTGTTCACTAATACACCCCCATACCATCACACATGTGTAAGTTACCCATGTCTTGTTCACTAATACACCCCCATACCATCACACATGTGTAAGTTACCCATGCCTTGGGCACTAATACACCCCCATACCATCACACATGTGTAAGTTAGTCATGCCTTGGGCACTAATACACCCCCATACCATCACACATGTGTAAGTTAGTCATGTCTTGTTCACTAATACACCCCCTTACCATCACACATGTGTAAGTTACCCATGTCTTGTTCACTAATACACCCCCATACCATCACACATGTGTAAGTTACCCATGTCTTGTTCACTAATACACCCCCATACCATCACACATGTGTAAGTTACCCATGTCTTGTTCACTAATACACCCCCATACCATCACACATGTGTAAGTTACCCATGCCTTGGGCACTAATACACCCCCATACCATCACACATGTGTAAGTTAGTCATGTCTTGTTCACTAATACACCCCCTTACCATCACACATGTGTAAGTTACCCATGTCTTGGGCACTAATACACCCCCATACCATCACACATGTGTAAGTTAGTCATGCCTTGGGCACTAATACACCCCCATACCATCACACATGTGTAAGTTAGTCATGTCTTGTTCACTAATACACCCCCTTACCATCACACATGTGTAAGTTACCCATGTCTTGTTCACTAATACACCCCCATACCATCACACATGTGTAAGTTACCCATGTCTTGGGCACTAATACACCCCCATACCATCACACATGTGTAAGTTAGTCATGCCTTGGGCACTAATACACCCCCATACCATCACACATGTGTAAGTTAGTCATGTCTTGTTCACTAATACACCCCCATACCATCACACATGTGTAAGTTACCCATGTCTTGTTCACTAATACACCCCCATACCATCACACATGTGTAAGTTACCCATGTCTTGTTCACTAATACACCCCCATACCATCACACATGTGTAAGTTACCCATGTCTTGGGCACTAATACACCCCCATACCATCACACATGTGTAAGTTACCCATGTCTTGTTCACTAATACACCCCCATACCATCACACATGTGTAAGTTACCCATGTCTTGTTCACTAATGCACCCCAATACCATCACACATGTGTAAGTTACCCATGTCTTGTTCACTAATACACCCCCATACCATCACACATGTGTAAGTTACCCATGTCTTGGGCACTAATACACCCCCATACCATCACACATGTGTAAGTTACCCATGTCTTGGGCACTAATACACCCCCATACCATCACACATGTGTAAGTTACCCATGCCTTGGCCACTAATACACCCCCATACCATCACACATGTGTAAGTTACCCATGTCTTGTTCACTAATACACCCCCATACCATCACACATGTGTAAGTTACCCATGTCTTGGGCACTAATACACCCCCATACCATCACACATGTGTAAGTTACCCATGTCTTGTTCACTAATACACCCCCATACCATCACACATGTGTAAGTTACCCATGTCTTGTTCACTAATACACCCCCATACCATCACACATGTGTAAGTTAGTCATGCCTTGGGCACTAATACACCCCCATACCATCACACATGTGTAAGTTAGTCATGTCTTGTTCACTAATACACCCCCTTACCATCACACATGTGTAAGTTACCCATGTCTTGTTCACTAATACACCCCCATACCATCACACATGTGTAAGTTACCCATGTCTTGTTCACTAATACACCCCCATACCATCACACATGTGTAAGTTACCCATGTCTTGGGCACTAATACACCCCCATACCATCACACATGTGTAAGTTACCCATGTCTTGGGCACTAATACACCCCCATACCATCACACATGTGTAAGTTAGTCATGTCTTGGGCACTAATACACCCCCATACCATCACACATGTGTAAGTTACCCATGTCTTGGGCACTAATACACCCCCATACCATCACACATGTGTAAGTTACCCATGCCTTGGGCACTAATACACCCCCATACCATCACACATGTGTAAGTTACCCATGCCTTGGGCACTAATACACCCCCATACCATCACAGATGCTGCCTTCTACACTTTGCGCCTAGAACAGTCCGGATGGTTCTTTTCCTCCACAGTTTCCAAAAACAATTTGAAATGTGGACTCGTCAGAACACTTTTCCACTTTGCATCAGTCCATCTTAGATGAGTTCGGGCCCAGCGAAGCAGGCAGCATTTCTGGGTGAAGTTGATAAATGACTATGGCTTTGCATAGTAGAGTTTTAACTTGCACTTACAGATGTAGCGACAAACTGTAGCTACTGACAGTGGTTTTCTGAAGTGTTCCTGAGCTCATGTGGTGATATCCTTTACACACTGATGTCGCTTTTTAATGCAGTACAGCCTGAGGGATCCAAGGTCACACAGCCTTGCCGCTTACAAGCAGTGATTTCTCCGGATTCTCTGAACATTTTGATTTAGATAGGGAAATTCCTAAATTCCTTGCAATAGCTGGTTGAGAAATGTTGTCCTTCAACAATTTGCCCAGGCATTTGTTGAGAAAGTGGTGACCCTCATCCCGTCTTTGTTTGTGAATGAGTGAGCATTTCATGGAAGCTGCTTTTATAGCCAATCATGGCACCCACCTGTTCCCAATCAGCCTGTTCACCCGTGGGATGTTCCACATAAGTGTATGGTGAGCATTCCTCAACTTTTTTGCCACTTGTGCTAGCTTTTTTGAAACACGTTGAAGGCATCAAATTCCACAAATGAACTAATATTTGCAAAAAATAAAGTTTTACCAGTTGGAACGTTAACTGTCTTGTCTTTGCAGTCTATTCAATTGAATATAAGTAGAGGTGTCCGATAATGGCTTTTTTGCCGATATTCCGATATTGTCCAACTCTTAATTACCGATTCCGATATCAACGGATACCCATATATACAGTGGTGGAATGAACACATTATTATGCCTAATTGTGTTGTGATGCCCTGCTGGATGCATTAAACACTGTAACAAGGTTTTCCAAAAGAAATCAACTCAAGTTATGGAAAAAAATGCCAACATGGCACTGCCATATTTATTATTGAAGTCACAATGCGCATTTTTTTTTTTTTTAACATGTCTCAAAACAGCAGCTTGGAATTTTGGACATGCTCTCCCTGAGAGAGCATGAGGAGGTTGAGGGGGGCGGGGTTGTATATTGTAGCGTCCCGGAAGAGTTAGTGCTGCAAGGGGTTTTGGGTATTTGTTGTGTTATGGTGCAGATTTTTTCCCGAAATGTTTGTCATTCTTGTTTGGTGTGGGTTCACAGTGTGGCACATTTTTGTAACAGTGATAAAGTTGTTTATACGGCCACCCTGAGTGTCACCTGTATGGCTGTTGACCAAGTATGCCTTGCATTCACTTGTGTGTGTGTGAAAAGCCGTAGATATTATGTGATTGGACCGGCATGCAAAGGCAGCGCCTTTTAAGGCACGCTCACAATATTGTTGTCTGGGTAGAAATCGGACGAAATTCGAGAGAACGGTTGCCCCGGGACATTTTTGGGAGGGGCACTGAAACTCGGGAATCTCCCGGGAAAATGGGGAGTGTTGGCAACTGCTCAGTACTTCTCCCTACGTCCGTGTACCGCTCCGTACAGCAGCGTTTAAAAAAAGTCATACATTTTACTTTTTGAAACCGATACAGATAATTTCCGATATTGCATTTTAAAGCATTTATCGACACCTAACATCTCTAAATATAAGTTGAAAATAATATGCAAATCAGTGTATTCTCTTTTTATTTACCATTTACACAACGTGCCAACTTCACTGCTTTTGGGGTTTGTTCACTGCATCAATCAATGAATGTTTATTTACAAACCCTGTTTCCATATGAGTTGGGAATTTGTGTTAGATGTAAATATAAACAGAATACAATGATTTGCAAATCCTTTTCAAGCCATATTCAGTTGAATATGCTACAAAGACAACATATTTAATGTTCAAACTGATAAACATTTTTGTTGTTGCAAATAATCATTAACTTTAGAATTAATACCAGCAACACGTGACAAAGAAGTTAGGAATGGTGGCAAAAAATACTGATAAAGTTGAGGAATGCTCATCAAACACTTATTTGGAACATCTCACAGGTGTGCAGGCTAATTGGGAACAGGTGGGTGCCATGATTGGATATAAAAGCAGCTTCCATGAAATGCTAAGTAATTCACAAACAAGGATGGGGTGAGGGTCACCACTTTGTAAGCAAATTGTCGACAGCTTTACAACATTTTTCAATGAGCTATCGCAAGGAATTTTGGGATTTTCCCATCTACGGTCTGTAAAATCATCAGAAAGTTCAGAGAATCTGGAGAAATAACTGCAGGTAGGCGATATTACGGACTTTTGATCCCTCAGGCGGTACTGCATCAAAAACCGACATCTGTGTGTAAAGGATATCACCACATAGGCTCAGGAACACTTCATAAAACCACAATCAGTAACTACAGGTGGTCGCTACATCTGTAAGTGCAAGTTAAAACTCTACTATGCAAAGCCAAAGCCATTTATCAACACCGAGGAACGCTGCCGGCTTCTCTGGGCCCGAGCTCATCTAAGATGGACTGATGCAAAGTGGAAAGCTGTTCAGTGGTCTGACGAGTCCACATTTCAAATTATATTTGGAAACAGAGGACGTGGTGGCTTCCAGAACAAAGAGGAAAATAACCATCCGGATTGTTATAGGCGCAAAGTTCAAAAGCCAGCATGTGTGATGGTATGGGGGTGCATTAGTGCCCAAGGCATGGGTAACTTACACATCTGTGAAGGTACCATTAATGCTGAAAGGTACATACAGGTTTTGGAGCAACATATGTTGTCATCTAAGCGCCGTTATCATGGACGCCCCTGCTTATTTCAGCAAGACAATGCCAAACCACGTGTTAGATGGTAAAAGAGTGCGGGTACTTTCCTGGCCCGCCTGCAGTCCAGACCTGTCTCCCATGGAAAATGTGTGGCGCATTATGAAGCGTAAAATACGACAGCGGAGACCCCGGACTGTTGAAGGACTGAAGCTCTACATAAAACAAGAATGGGAAAGAATTCCACTTTCAAAGCTTCAACAATTAGTTTCCTCAGTTCCCAAACGTTTATTGAGTGTTGTTAAAAGAAAAGGTGATGTAGCACAGTGGTGAACATGCCCTTTCCCAACTACTTTGGCACGTGTTGCAGCCATGAAATTCTAAGTTAATTATTATTTGCAGAAAAAAACAAAGTTTATGAGTTTGAACATGAAATATGTTGTCTTTGTAGCATATTCAACTGAATATGGCTTGAAAAGGATTTGCAAATCATTGTATTCTGTTTATATTTACATCTAACACAATTTCCCAACTCATATGGAAACGGAGTTTGTAAAACGTCAGTACACAGAGACATGCTGCGCACACAGAGGCACATTTGATTCGATCGAAAATTCCGTAAATGGAAAAGATGGCAAATAGAGGGGTTTGTAAATGGAGGTTCCACTGTATTGTGATGGAAATACTTAAAGCGGCCAATGACTGACAGACTTAATGTTTTCATCTAGGATGAATCCCAATGTTTAGTGCGTCATCTTCATAACTTGTAAAAGTCCGCCCTGTAGGAGAAATGATCTCGGGCCCAGAGAAGCCAGCGGCGTTTCTGGATATTGTTGATAAATGGCTTTGGCTTTGCATAGTAGAGTTTTAACTTGCACTTACAGATGTAGCGACCAACTATAGTTACTGACAGTGGTTTTATGAAATGTTCCTGAGCCCATGTGGTGATATCCTTTACACACCGATGTCGGTTTTTGCCTGAGGGATCGAAAGTCCGTAATATCATCGCTTACGTGCAGTGCTTTCACCAGAATCTCTGAACCTTTTGATGATTTTACGGACCGTAGATGGTAAAATCCCTAAATTCCTTGCAATAGCTCGTTGAGAAATGTTGTTGTAAAACTGTTTGACAATTTTTTTACAAATTGGTGACTCTCGCCCCATCCTTGTTTGTGAATTACTTAGCATTTCATGGAAGCTGTTTTTATAGCCAATCATGGCACCCACCTGTTCCCAATTAGCCTGCACACCTGTGGGATGTTCCAAATAAGTGTTTGATGAGCATTCCTCAACTTTATCAGTATTTATTGCCACCTTTCCCAACTTCTTTGTCACGTGTTGCTGGCATCAAATTCTAAAGTTAATGATTATTTGCAAAAAAAAAAAAAAGTTATGAGTTTGAACATGAAATATGTTGTCTTTGTAGCATATTCAACTGAATATGGCTTGAAAAGGATTTGCAAATCATTGTATTCTGTTTATATTTACATCTAACACAATTTCCCAACTCATATGGAAACGGGGTTTGTGAATAGACTTAAATCACAAGCCACGACGACGTCCGCGGTTCAGCGCCCACATAAGGGCAAGGAAAAACTCACAACTTGAAGTGTGAACACGCGTTGACTGACCGGACAGAAGAAGGTGTTCTCCGCGATGTGTTTGGCCACCCGCAGGTTCTCGGCCGACAAGGACATGACGAGCAGCAGGGCGTCTCTGGCCTGCTGGCCCACCGCGCCCTCCTTGTGGATGAAGGGGATGAGCAGGGAGAAGATGAGGAAGTTGGCGGCTCCTTGGTCCTTGCTGGTGTGGAAAAAGAGCTCCAGGACGGACGGGTCCTTGGCCAGGACGCAGCACAGCTGGTGGAGCAGCAGCACCAGCTGAGCCTCCACCCGCGGCGCCGCCGTGCCCGAGCACGCCGACAGCAGCATCATGAGCGGCCTGAGCACGGGCTTGTGATGCAGCAGAGGCTGGCGCGACTGAGCCACCAGCATCTCGTGCATCTTCAGCTGCTCCAGCTTCATGTCGTCGGTGAACTCCCTGCGGAGGCTCCACACAAACAGGCGCTCCATCACGTTCTCCATCACCACAAACTCCAGGATGGGGCCCATGGCGCCGGCCTTACCGCACTCCTCCTCCATAAGCAGGAAGAGCATGTGCTCCACGTAGTTCTGCACCGCGCTCGCCTCCTCGCCCGGCACGGGGCCCGAGCGGGGGCCGCCGCTGAGGTTGCGGACGGCCAGCGAGGGCAAGGCGGGCGTGCTGCCGCGGGAGGGCTCGTGTTTTTCCAGGATCTTCACCACCTGTTGGGAGGAGGGAGAACAATAGGTCACATGACTAGCATCCAGCTAAGGTCGCCCAGGGAGGGAGGTTCCCCAGGATGCAAAAAAGTAGCCCTTTTTCCGGAACTTCCACCAAAAACTACCTGTGTTTTGATTGATACTTTTATTAGTAGATTGCACAGTACAGTACATATTCCGTACAATTGACCACTAAATGGTAACACCCCAATAAGTTTTTCAACTTGTTTAAGTCGGGGTCCACGTTAATCAATTCATGGTAGATTTAGTTAAGCATTTAAGTCCCATCTTAAAACTCATCTGTATACCCTAGCCCAGGGGTCGGCAACCTTTACCACTCAAAGAGCCATTTTGACCTGTTAAACAAAATAAAGAAAACAATTCAATCAATCAATCAATGTTTACTTATATAGCCCTAAATCACTAGTGTCTCAAAGGGCTGCACAAACCACCACGACATCCTCGGTAGGAAAACTCACACCCAGTGGGACGTCGGTGACAATGATGACTATGAGAACCTTGGAGAGGAGGAAAGCAATGGATGTCGAGCGGGTCTAACATGATACTGTGAAAGTTCAATCCATAATGGATCCAACACAGTCGCGAGAGTCCAGTCCAAAGCGGATCCAACACAGCAGCGAGAGTCCCGTTCACAGCGGAGCCAGCAGGAAACCATCCCAAGCGGAGGCGGATCAGCAGCGCAGAGATGTCCCCAGCCGATACACAGGCAAGCAGTACATGGCCACCGGATCGGACCGGACCCCCTCCACAAGGGAGAGTGGGACATAGAAGAAAAAGAAAAGGAACGGCAGATCAACTGGTCTAAAAAGGGAGTCTATTTAAAGGCTAGAGTATACAAATGAGTTTTAAGGTGAGACTTAAATGAGACTTAAATTGGAGCCACAAAACTCTTTTGACATTTAAAATGAAAATAACACAGCGTACAAAGTTGTTTTTTTTGTGCTTTGTGTTATGTATAAACCAGGGGTCTCAGACACGCAGCCCGCACCTTAATATGAAAATTTAACGTTAGTGCAGCCCGCAACTTTTATTTGAATGCCGCTTGACAACATCACATTTGCCAACCATCTCAATTTTTTCAGAACCCCAAATTTCAGAGCAACAATTCTCTCGAATGTCTGCTGATTTTCACCCAAACAACAATAAGGGCGTGCAATGTTTTTGATGCGTTTCGCGCCCTCTACAACCGCAACAAACAGCTTGGCATCACATCCACATGTTGTACGTGGCTTCTGCGGACACACGTACGTGACTGCAAGGCATACTTGGTCAACAGCCATACAGGTCACACTGAGAGTGCCCGTTTAAACAACTTTAACACTGTTACTAATATGCGCCACACAGTGAACCCACACCAAGTAAGAATGACAAACATTTCGGGAGAACATCCGCACCGTAACACAACATAAACACAACAGAGCAAATACCCAGAATCCCATGCATCCCTAACTTTTCCGGGCTACATTATACACCCTGCTACCACCAAACCCCGCCCACCTCAACTGACGGACGGAGAGGGGGGCACTCAGATAGCATGGTATAAAAGCGGACGCGACGACATGTTCTTGAGGACATGAAAGGCATAGCCCTCACGGCACACCCTCAGTGTTGTTGTCCGGGCGAAAATATTAAAATATTATTGCGACCGGAATGAGAATCAGCACCTCCAAGTCCGAGTCCATGGTTCTCGCCCGGAAAAGGGTGGAGTGCCATCTCCGGGTTGGGGAGGAGACCCTGCCCCAAGTGGAGGAGTTCAAGTACCTAGGAGTCTTGTTCACGAGTGAGGGAAGAGTGGATGGTGAGATCGACAGGCGGATCGGTGCGGCGTCTTCAGTAATGCGGACGTTGTACCGATCCGTTGTGGTGAAGAAGGAGCTGAGCCGGAAGGCAAAGCTCTCAATTTACCGGTCGATCTACGTTCCCATCCTCACCTATGGTCATGAGCTTTGGGTCATGACCGAAAGGATAAGATCACGGGTACAAGCGGCCCAAATGAGTTTGGGTCTCTCCCTTAGAGATAGGGTGAGAAGCTCTGCCATCCGGGAGGAACTCAAAGTAAAGCCGCTGCTCCTCCACATGGAGAGGAGCCAGATGAGGTGGTTCGGGCATCTGGTCAGGATGCCACCCGAACGCCTCCCTAGGGAGGTGTTTAGGGCACGTCCAGCCGGTAGGAGGCCACGGGGAAGACCCAGGACACGTTGGGAAGACTATGTCTCCCGGCTGGCCTGGGAACGCCTCGGGATCCCCCGGGAAGAGCTAGACGAAGTGGCTGGGGAGAGGGAAGTCTGGGTTTCCCTGCTTAGGCTGTTGCCCCCGCGACCCGACCTCGGATAAGCGGAAGATGATGGATGGATGGATGGATTTCTGGCAGAGGCACTGTTATCCGGAAACCTCCCGTAAAAATCCGGTAGCTTGGCAAGTATGCAGCTGAGCCACATCAGAGTGATCAAAGAACCGCATGTGAGACCAGCTTGCTAGTAAATAAATACAATTTAAAAAATAGAGGCAGCTCACTGGTAAGTGCTGCTATTTGAGCTATTTTTAGAACAGGACAGCGGGCGACCTGGTGCCCGCGGGCACCGCCTTGGTGACCCCTTGACTGGACTCTCACTATTATGTTAGATTTACTCTGGACTGGAGTGAGGTACCCATCCATCCATTTACTACCGCTTGTCCCTTTAGGGGCGCTGGAGTCTGTCCCGGCTGCACTCTGACGGAGGGCGGGGCACAGGTGTCCACCTGATGCAGGTGAGGTTCAACAATGATCACATCATTAGTGTGTTCTTTGCAGCTGTTGCAGATAAAAGAGAATGGAGTGAAGTTTCCCAGGCCAGCAAAATGAGCATCCAGACAACTTTGTGGCCCTAATCTGACTTGCATGACCAAGGTCTGTAAGGCATGACTTCTCAATAACTGGTGTAGTGAATAGAAGAGCAGATAAAGTGACATTCTGCTTTGTGTGTGCTCTCCCTCCCTTGAGTGGTGCTGCTTAGGAACCCAGACTGGTGACCACGGTGTCAGCCTTCCCACTGCTTCACCTTTGCTGTGTCAACAAACCTGGATGTGGGTCCATGGAAACAAGAACCCGCTGGGAGGTGAGCCTTCAGAGAATAAATACAGTTGTGATCAAAATTATTCAACCCCCACACAATTTTGGTGTTTTGGCAAGTTGGACATTTATTCCATATTTTGTTTATAGTCATATCAAAAAAAGATGCATTAAAGCCCAAAAAAAGTCTGCGGGCTATAGAGCGTTTTCCGTTCGGGCTCCAGTACTCATAGTTCGAGATGCCACCTCAGTAGAAGCATTTAAGTCTCACCTTAAAACTCATTTGTATACTCTAGCCTTTAAATAGACTCCCTTTTTAGACCAGTTGATCTGCCGTTTCTTTTCTTTTTCTTCTATGTCCCACTCTCCCTTGTGGAGGGGGTCCGGTCCGATCCGGTGGCCATGTACTGCTTGCCTGTGTATCGGCTGGGGACATCTCTGCGCTGCTGATCCATCTCCGCTTGGGATGGTTTCCTGCTGGCTCCGTTCTGAACGGGACTCTTGCTGCTGTGTTGGATCCGTTTTGGACTGGACTCTCTCGACTGTGTTGGATCCATTGTGGATTGAACTTTCACAGTATCATGTTAGACCCGCTCGACATCCATTGCTTTCCTCCTCTCCAAGGTTCTCATAGTCATCATTGTCACCGATGTCCCACTGGGTGTGAGTTTTCCTTGCCCTTATGTGGGCCTACCGAGGATGTCGTGGTGGTTTGTGCAGCCCTTTGAGACACTAGTGATTTAGGGCTATATAAGTAAACATTGATTGATTGATAAAGCGTTACTAAAACGGCCTTCTTTCATCTCCGTAATATCGCTAAAATTCGCTCCATTCTGTCCACTAAAGACGCTGAGATCATTATCCATGCGTTTGTTACGTCTCGCCTCGATTACTGTAACGTATTATTTTGGGGTCTCCCCATGTCTAGCATTAAAAGATTACAGTTGGTACAAAATGCGGCTGCTAGACTTTTGACAAGAACAAGAAAGTTTGATCATATTACGCCTGTACTGTATATACCTTTATATACATATATACATACATATATACTTATACTGTATATACCTTTATATACATATATACATACATATATACCTGTACTGTATATACCTTTATATACATATATACATACATATATACCTATACTGTATATACCTTTATATACATATATACATACATATATACCTATACTGTATATACCTTTATATACATATATACATACATATATACCTGTACTGGCTCACCTGCACTGGCTTCCTGTGCACTTAAGATGTGACTTTAAGGTTTTACTACTTACGTATAAAATACTACACGGTCTAGCTCCATCCTATCTTGCCGATTGTATTGTACCATATGTCCCGGCAAGAAATCTGCGTTCAAAAGACTCCAGCTTATTAGTGATTCCTAAAGCCCAAAAAAAGTCTGCGGGCTATAGAGCGTTTTCCGTTCGGGCTCCAGTACTCTGGAATGCCCTCCCGGTAACAGTTCGAGATGCCACCTCAGTAGAAGCATTTAAGTCTCACCTTAAAACTCATCTGTATACTCTAGCCTTTAAATAGACTCCCTTTTTAGACCAGTTGATCTGCCGCTTCTTTTCTTTTTTCTCCTATGTCCCCCCCTCCCTTGTGGAGGGGATCCGGTCCGATGACCATGGATGAAGTACTGGCTGTCCAGAGTCAAGACCCAGGATGGACCGCTCGTCGGGACCCAGGATGGACCGCTCGCCTGTGTATCGGTTGGGGACATCTCTACGCTGCTGGTCCGCCTCCGCTTGAGATGGTCTCCTGTGGACGAGACTCTCGCTGCTGTCTTGGATCCGCTTTGAACTGAACTCTCACGGCTGTGTTGGAGCCACTATGGATTGAACTTTCACAGTATCATGTTAGACCCACTCCACATCCATTGCTTTCGGTCCCCTAGAGGGGGGTGGGGGGTTGCCCACTTCTGAGGTCCTCTCCAAGGTTTCTCATAGTCAGCATTGTCACTGGCGTCCCACTGGATGTGAATTCTCCCTGCCCACTGGGTGTGAGTTTTCCTTGCCCTTTTGTGGGTTCTTCCGAGGATGTTGTAGTCGTAATGATTTGTGCAGTCCTTTGAGACATTTGTGATTTGGGGCTATATAAATAAACATTGATTGATTGTTTGATTGAAATAGACAAATGCAACTTGAATTACAACATTATATTTTGTATCATACCAAACAGTGTCATTTCTCTTAATATCTCATTGACAAAATTATTCAACCCCTTGAAGATCATAACTCTTAAGAACAGAATTTCAATAAGGTCTTTTCAATCAGGTGTTGAAAACACCTGTAGATGTGATTAGAACCATAACGAGCAACAATTAAACTGATTGAAAAAGACTGTGACGCTCAGCTTCTTGTAGATGGTCAATTGTGTATTTGCAACATGGTGAAGTCCAGGGAGTGGTCAAAGAAGTCAAGAGAGGAGGTCATTTCTCTTCATAAGAAAGGATATGGACATAAGAAAGTAGCAAAGACATTACACATTCCAAGAGACACAGTTGGGAGCATAATTCGCAAGTTTAAAGCTAAAGGTACAGTGGAAACACTACCTGGGCGTGGTAGAAAGAGGATGCTGTGTGCGTACAGTGGTGAAAACCCCCCGGGTAACAGCTGAGGAACTACAACAGGACATTGCACAGGGGGGAACGCAGGTTTTGTCCCAGACAATAAGGCGCGCACTACGAGATGAAGGCCTCCATGCCAGAACCCCCACGCGCACCACTTCTGACTACCAGGCACAAGAAAATAGACTCCAGTATGTCGAAAATCACCTGGACAAACCCCAAAGGTTTTGGGAAACTGTTCTATGGAGTGATGAGACAAAAGTGGAACTCTTTGGGCCTATGAATCAACGTTATATCTGGAGGAGAAAAAAATGAAGCTTACAAAGAAAAGAACACCTTGCCTACTGTTAAGCATGGTTGGGGGTTCAATCATGCTCTGGGGCTGTTTTTCTGCCTCAGGTACCGGGAATCTCCAGCGCGTTCAAGGCATTTTGAATTCCTTTTCCTAGCAGGATATATTAGCTGCAAATGTCATGAAGTCAGTGAGGAAGCTGAGGCTTGGGAGACGTTGGACCTTCCAACAGGACAAGGATTCCCAAGCATACCTCCAAATCAACATCAGAGTGGTTCCAGAAGAAGGGCTGGAAGACTCTGGAGTGGCCTTCACAGTCACCAGACCTAAATCCCATAGAAAAGCTGTGGTGGGACTTTAAGAAGGCAGTTGCAGCACACAAGCCCAAGAATATGAATGAACTGGAGGCCTTTGCCCAAGAGGAATGGGCTAAAATACCTGTGGATGCTTGCAAGAAGCTTGTGTCCGCTTATGTATCACCTTTGAAGGATGTCAATACTGCCAAAGGGTGTTCTACTAAGTACTAAAGATGCATGGAACCAGGGGGTTGAATCATTTTGTCAATGAGATATTAAGAAAAATGTTCTTTTTTGGTATTTTTTAAAATACAGTGTTACAATTTAAGTTGCATTCGTCTATTTGACACATCTTTATTTGATATGACTATAAACTAAATACGGAATAAATGTCCAACTTGCTAAAACACCAAAATTGTGTGGGGGTTGAATCATTTTGATCACAAGTGTAGTTCCTTATTTCTGATGACCTCGTGTCCTTTTTGGCTTGTGTACTGCCAAGGTCTTGAAGTCTACCGGTGTAAAGGTGTTCATGTAAAGCAGGGGCGGCATAGCTCGGTTGGTAGAGCGGCCGTGCCAGTAACTTGAGGGTTGCAGGTTCAATTCCCGCTTCCGCCATCCTAGTCACTGCCGTTGTGTCCTTGGGCAAGACACTTTACCCACCTGCTCCCAGTGCCACCCACACTGCTTTAAATGTAACTTAGATATTGGGTTTCACTATGTAAAGCGCTTTGAGTCACTAGAGAAAAGCGCTATATAAATGTATTTCACTTCACTTCACGTCACCAACGCGGGCACCAGGTCGCCCGTAAGGACCAGATGAGTCGCCCGCTGGCCTGTTCTAAAAATAGCTCAAATAGCAGCACTTACCAGTGAGCTGCCTCTATTTTTTAAATTGTATTTATTTACTAGCAAGCTGGTCTCGCTTTGCTCGACATTTTTAATTCAAAGAGAGACAAAACTCAAATAGAACTTGAAAATCCAAGAAAATATTTTAAAGACTTGGTCTTCACTTGTTTAAATACATTCATTTATTTTTTTACTTTGCTTCTTTTAACTTTCAGAAAGACAATTTTAGAGAAAAAATACAACCTTAAAAATGATTTAAGGATGTTTAAACACATATACCTTTTTACCTTTTAAATTCCTTCCTCTTCTTTCCTGACAATTTAAATCAATGTTCAAGTATTTTTTTTATTTTTTAATGTAAAGAATAATAAATACATTTTAATTTAATTCTTCATTTTAGATTCTGAAGAATTTTTGTGATCTATTTCTTCAAACTTATTATGATTAAAATAAATAAAAAATGATTCCGGCAAATCTAGAAAATCTGTAGAAACAAATTTAAATCTTATTCCAAAGTCTTTTGAATTTCTTTAAAAAAAATTTGTTCTGGAAAATCTAGAAAAAATAATGATTAGTCTTTGTTAGAAATATAGCTTGGTCCAATTTGTTATATATTCTAACAAAGTGCAGATTGGATTTTAACCTATTTAAAACATGTCATCAAAATTCAAAAATTAATCTTAATCAGGAAAAATTACTAATGATGTTCCATAAACATCCAGAACGCGGCAGCAGGACTTTAAACAGGGGCCAGGAAACACCAGCATAGAACCCCAATTCTTCAGAGTTTGCACTGGCTCCCTGTTCATTTTAGAATTGATTTTAAAACCTTGCTGTTTGTTTTTAAATCTTTACATGGACTGGCACCTCAATATATCTCGGACCTCATCCAAATTTACATTCCTGCGCGCGCTCTGAGGTCCGAGAGCCAGTTCCAGCTCGTGGTGCCCAAGACCAGACTTAAGACCAGGGGAGACAGGACCTAAGCTCTGGAACACTCTGCCCCTCCATGTTAGAACTGCTTCCACAGTGGACTCTTTTAAGTCTCGTCTTGAGACCCACTTTTATTCTTTGGCTTTTAACACTACGTGAGTTGTGTGTCCTCTGTGTTTTTTATACACTTTGATTTCTATTTTACTGTTTTAATTGATTTTACCCTTTAAAATAGTTTTTAATCATATTTGTTTTTATATTGTTTTTATATTTATTTATTTTTTGTTTTTATTCAGTCATTGGTGGAGCATAATATATATATATATATATCTTTTTTTTTTTTCAATTGTTTTTAACATGGCTGTGCAGCACTTTGGAAACGTTATTGTTGTTTAAATGTGCTATATAAATAAAGTGGTTTGGATTGCATAAATTCTTTTTTAAATTTTTTCAAAAAGATTCGAATCAGCTACTTTTTCTCTCCTTTTTCTCAGTTGAATTTAGAATTTTAAAAAGTCGAAATTGAAGATAAACTATGTTTCAAAATGTAATTTTCGTTTTTTTTCCTGTTTTCTCCTCTTTTAAACCGTTCAATTAAGTGTTTTTTTCATCATTTATTCTCTACAAAAAAACTTTCCGTAAAAGGAAGAAAAATGTACGACGGAATGACAGACAGAAATACCCATTTTTATATATATATATATATATATATATTTATTAAAGGTTAATTGAGCAAATTGGCTATGTCTGGCAATTTATTGAAGTGTGTATCAAACTGGTAGTCCTTGGCATTAATCAGTACCCAAGAAGTAGTTCTTGCTTTCAATTGATTTATTAAGTATGGAAATAGATTTTGGTAGCAGAATATTGGTATGGGGACAACCCTGGTCCAGTCTGCAGAAGATGAGTTGCACGCTGCATCTTATCTGCTGCCCTGCAGGCCTCACTGAGCTCTTTCCTTGTTTGCCCGGACTTCCTGAACGACTGGCGGGTTATTTGCCAAGTCGACCTTCATAAATCTGTGGCTGTTATCTGTGTGTCCTAGGTCACATGGTCTTCAAGGGCGTGCCGGGACTCTAACATCGGACATAAGAGGAACATGAAGTCAGGACAACCAAGCGGGTGTGACCGACAAGGCAGTTCTTGTTGTGAAATCTACCTAGCGACACATGAGTGGTACGTGTTTGATCTCCATGATACATTCCTGCACGTTCTCTTCTTCCACTTTTCAAGCAGAAATACAACATTCTTATCGGATTCTCTACATTGTTTCCACACAGATACTAATCCAATCCACTTTTATTGTAGAGCACATTTAAACAACAGAAATGTTTCCAAAGTGCTGCTGCACAACAATATTAAAAATATTCAAATATTATCCGTAGCTCCACCGATGACTGAATGAAAACAAAAAATAAATATAAAAACAATATAAAAATGATTTAAAGGGTAAAACCAATCAAAACAATACAAATAAACATTTTAAAAGACAGACGACCACACAATTGAGAACCAAGAATGGTTGAATAGAACAGACAAAACCTTGTAATGTCTGCTCGCGGTAAAACAAAAATCCTAATCTGCGGTTTGACTCCCTCGAATGGCCTTGACGCTGCAACAACAGGAGCAGGCTCGTCTGAAAACATCCCCCAAAGATTCCTCAATGATGAAGTGAAGTGAATTATATTTATGTAGCGCTTTTTCTCTAGTGCAGGGGTCGGGAACCTTTTTGCCTGAGAGAGCCAAGAAGCCAAATATTTTAAAATGTATTTACGTAAGAGCCATATAATATATTTTTAACACTGAACACAACTAAAGGTGTGCATTTTTAATTAAAACCAACATTTGTAAAGTATAATAGGTCTCTTATTCTTTGTAATAACATTGTTATTCTGAAGCTAACTTAGGAGGGGGCGTGGCCTGCGGGTCTGCAGCGAAGCGGGGTGTTGCCAGGACCGTCCTCGAAATTAGCGACAGGTGTGTAAATGGCCCACCTGGGCCTTGTTGAAGAACCCCCAAGAGGGCTGGCCCAACACTAACCAATAATAAATAAATTATTTCTTACCCTTAAGGCAACTTCTTGAACAGGTGCGCTACAAAAGGGATGGATGGATTCAAATGCATGAGCATTTTTATATTTTTTAACTTTATTTTTAACACTGTGATTACAAGTGGAATTATTCATTACTCTGATTTATCCGAGAGCCAGATGCAGTCATCAAAAGAGCCACATCTGGCTCGCGAGCCATAGGTTCCTTACCCACTGCTCTAGTGACTCTAAGCGCTTTACATAGTGAAACCCGATATCTAATTTTTACATTCAAACCAGTGTGGGTGGCACTGGGAGCAGGTGGGTAAAGTGTCTTGCCCAAGGACACAAGGACTAAAATGGAGGAAGCGGGGATCGAACCTGCAACCCTCGAGTCGCTGGCACGGCCGCTCTACCGACCGAGCTATACCGCCCCGTCCCCAATGATGGATGCTTTTGACTTTGGGGCGGCATAGCTCGGTGGGTAGAGTGGCCGTGCCAGCGACTTGAGGGTTGCAGGTTCGATTGCCGCTTGTGCCATCCTAGTCACTGCTGTTGTGTCCTTGGGCAAGACACTTTACCCACCTGCTCCCAGTGCCACCCACACTGCTTTAAATGTAACTTAGATATTGGGTGTCACTATGTAAAGCGCTTTGAGTCACTAGAGAAAAGCGCTATATAAATATAATTCACTTCACTTCACTTCCCTCCCTCCTCAACGACACCTGGAAGCGAACTTTTGCTTGCATGCAGAAGGGCCCCAGGCCTTCGGACACTACATCAACAGACCCAAGACAATGGGCATATACACACACACACACACACACACACACACACACCTTCAGCACCGCTTGATTCCCCTTCGGGGTGACGGACGGCTGGCAGCGCTTCATAGCAGCAGTCAACCTTCCTGGGCCCCAAACCCCCCCCCCCTGTTGCGAGTTGTCTTGATTATAAGTAACATATTTATGTGTGCATGGCATGGAGGTTGTTTCCCACTCCAGACTAGGAGCCCAGTCAAAATTGTATTTTTTACTCATATTCTTCCCCGGCTTTTTACATTTTTCCCTTCTTTTACGGGGCACCTGGTGACAACCCATCAGCGTTCCTGTTTTGTAACCTTGTACACTGTTTCTTTGTCTCATTTGTGCTGAAATACAATGAAGTCTTAGCCTAACTCACGTAGTGTTAAAAGCCAAAGAATACAATTGGGTCTTAAGACAGTCCACCTGGAAGCAGTTCTAACATGGAGGGGCAGAGTGTTCCAGGGCTTAGGTCCTGTCTCCCCTGGTTTTAAGTCTGGTCTTGGGCACCATGGGCTGGAGCTGGCTCTCGGAACTTAGAGCGCACGCAGGAGTGATAATTTGGATGAGGTCCGAGATATGAGGTGCCAGTCCATGCAAAGCTTTAAAAGTAAACCGTAAGGTTTTAAAATCAATTCTAAAATGATCAGGGAGCCAGTGCAAAGTCTCAAGAATTGGGATTATATGCTGGTGTTTCCTGGCCCTGTTAAAAGTCCTGCTGCCGCGTTCTGGACTAACTGCAACCGGGAGAGAGCTTTTTGGCTATTTTTTTTACATTGTTTCCACACTGGACTCTCACACTATTATGTTGGATCCACTATGGACTGGACTCTCACACTATTATGTTAGATCCACTATGGACTGGACTCTCACACTATTATGTTAAATCCACTATGGACTGGACTCTCACACTATTATGTTAGATCCACTATGGACTGGACTCAAACTATTATGTTGGATCCACTATGGACTGGACTCTCACTGTTATGTTAGATCCACTATGGACTGGACTCTCACACTATTATGTTAGATCCACTATGGACTGGACTCTCACTATTATGTTGGATCCACTATGGACTGGACTCTCACACTATTTTGTTGGATCCACTATGGACTGGACTCTCACCATTATGTTAGATCCACTATGGACTGGACTCTCACTATTATGTTAGATCCACTATGGACTGGACTCTCACACTATTATGTTAGATCCACTATGGACTGGACCCTCACACTATTATGTTAGATCCACTATGGACTGGACTCTCACTATTATGTTAAATCCACTATGGACTGGACTCTCACACTATTATGTTAGATCCACTATGGACTGGACTCTCACTATTATGTTAGATCCACTATGGACTGGACTCTCACACTATTATGTTAGATCCACTATGGACTGGACCCTCACACTATTATGTTAGATCCACTATGGACTGGACTCACACTATTATGTTAGATCCACTATGGACTGGACTCACACTATTATGTTAGATCCACTATGGACTGGACTCTCACACTATTATGTTAGATCCACTATGGACTGGACTCTCTCACTATTATGTTAGATCCACTATGGACTGGACCCTCACACTATTATGTTAGATCCACTATGGACTGGACTCTCACCATTATGTTAGATCCACTATGGACTGGACTCTCACACTATTATGTTAGATCCACTATGGACTGGACCCTCACACTATTATGTTAGATCCACTATGGACTGGACTCTCACTATTATGTTGGATCCACTATGGACTGGACTCTCACACTATTTTGTTGGATCCACTATGGACTGGACTCTCACCATTATGTTAGATCCACTATGGACTGGACTCTCACTATTATGTTAGATCCACTATGGACTGGACTCTCACACTATTATGTTAGATCCACTATGGACTGGACCCTCACACTATTATGTTAGATCCACTATGGACTGGACTCTCACTATTATGTTAAATCCACTATGGACTGGACTCTCACACTATTATGTTAGATCCACTATGGACTGGACTCTCACTATTATGTTAGATCCACTATGGACTGGACTCTCACACTATTATGTTTGATCCACTATGGACTGGACCCTCACACTATTATGTTAGATCCACTATGGACTGGACTCTCACACTATTATGTTAGATCCACTATGGACTGGACTCTCACTATTATGTTAGATCCACTATGGACTGGACTCTCACACTATTATGTTAGATCCACTATGGACTGGACTCTCACACTATTATGTTAGATCCACTATGGACTGGACTCTCACACTATTTTGTTGGATCCACTATGGACTGGACTCTCACACTATTATGTTAGATCCACTATGGACTGGACTCTCACTATTATGTTAAATCCACTATGGACTGGACTCTCACACTATTATGTTAGATCCACTATGGACTGGACTCTCACTATTATGTTAGATCCACTATGGACTGGACTCTCTCACTATTATGTTGGATCCACTATGGACTGGACTCTCACTATTATGTTAGATCCACTATGGACTGGACTCTCACTATTTTGTTGGATCCACTATGGACTGGACTCTCACACTATTATGTTAGATCCACTATGGACTGGACCCTCACACTATTATGTTAGATCCACTATGGACTGGACTCTCACTATTACAAACCCCGTTTCCATATGAGTTGGGAAAGTGTGTTAGATGTAAATATAAACAGAATACAATGATTTGCAAATCCTTTTCAAGCCATATTCAGTTGAATATGCTACAAAGACAAATATTGCAAATAATCATTAACTTTAGAATTTGATGCCAGCAACACGTGACAAAGAAGTTGGGAAAGGTGGCAATAAATACTGATAAAGTAGAGGAATGCTCATCAAACACTTATTTGGAACATCCCACAGGTGTGCAGGCTAATTGGGAACAGGTGGGTGCCATGATTGGCTATAAAAACAGCTTCCCAAAAATCTTTCACCAGAAAGGATGGGCCGAGGTACACCCCTTTGTCCACAACTGTGTGAGCAAATAGTCAAACAGTTTAAGAACAACCTTTCTCAAAGTGACATTGCAAGAAATGTAGGGATTTCAACATCTACGCTCCATGATATCATCAAAAGGTTCAGAGAATCTGGAGAAATCACTCCACGTAAGCGGCATGGCCGGAAACCAACATTGAATGACCGTGACCTTCCATCCCTCAGACGGCACTGTATCAAAAACCGACATCAATCTCTAAAGGATATCACCACATGGGCTCAGGAACACTTCATAAAACCACTGTCACTAAATACAGGTGGTCGCTAGATCTGTAAGTGCAAGTTAAAGCTCTACTATGCAAAGCGAAAGACATTTATCAACAACATCCGGAAACGCCGCCGGCTTCTCTGGGCCCGAGTTCATCTAAGATGGACTGATGCAAAGTAGAAAAGTGTTCTGTGGTCTGACGAGTCCACATTTCAAATTGTTTTTGGAAACTGTGGACATTTGTGTCCTCGGGAACAAAGAGGAAAAGAACCATCCGGATTGTTATAGGCGCTAAGTGTAAAAGCCAGCATGTGTGATGGTATGGGGGTGCATTAGTGCCCAAGGCATGGGTAACTTACACATCTGTGAAGGCACCATTAATGCTGAATGGTCCATACAGGTTTTGGAACAACATATGCTGCCATGGACGCCCCTGCTTATTTCAGCAAGACAATCCCACACTACGTGTTACAACAGCGTGGCTTCAGAGTAAAAGAGTGCGGGTACTAGACTAGCCTGCCTGTACTCCAGACCTGTCTCCCATTGAACATTTTGAAGCCTAAAATACGACAACAGAGACTTTAGACTGTTGAAGGACTGAAGCTCTACATAAAACAAGAATGGGAAAGAATTCCACTTTCAAAGCTTCAACAATTAGTTTCCTCAGTTCCCAAACGTTTATTGAGTGTTGTTAAAAGAAAAGGTGATGTAACACAGTGGTGAACATGCCCTTTCCCAACTACTTTGGCACGTGTTGCCGCCATGAAATTCTAAGTTAATGAGTTTGTCAGTTTGAACATCAAATATGTTGTCTTTGTAGCATATTCAACTGAATATGGCTTGAAAATGATTTGCAAATCATTGTATTCTGTTTATATTTACATCTAACACAATTTCCCAACTCAAATGGAAACGGGGTTTGTAGAAGCCGACACTCTCCACCCGAACAGTGAGTGGGTGTGGTGGTCCCACTGTCCCCGGGGGAAGGGGAGACCCTGCCAAGATTCCCCTGGCAAGATGGCCGCCAGAACACGTTCTGTCACCGTGGCAACAAATATTTTGCCTCAATGACGGAGGAGTGAGACTTCACCCTCCCTCACCATCACTCACATTCTTAGTGAGACTTCACCATCACTCACATTCTTGCTTTCTGGCAGCCATATGACAGAAACACCACTAGGCTGCTTCCTCCAGGACTAGAAGAGTCATTTCAATTGTTAGCATGCTAATATTAGCATGCCAGCTTTTTTTTACTAAAATTACATGCTAACATTACGTGCTAATTTTTCTTTAGTCCTTTAATGCATTTGAACGTTAGCATCCTACCATTTTAAACACATTTTTCACATGCACACCTTAAAGTAACTTATTTTGGTACTTGAGGCATGTTACGGTTAGCATTTTAGCATGCTAACATTAGCATGCTAACTTATCAGCAGCCCGCGGTAAAATTGTTTTCATCGTTTTATTAGCATATTTGCTGGTATAGACCTCAGCGTCAAATATTTTGTGACTTCATGAATGTTGAATGTTAGCATGCTAGCTTTTTTTTTTTTTTAAAGCTAATTCCTTAAGTCTGCACTCTAGTCATATTTCGGTACTTGATGCAAGGTAACGATAGCATCCTACCATTTTAAACACATTTTTCACATGCACACCTTAAAGTAATACATTCTGGTACTTGATGGATGTTACAGTTAGCATTTTAGCGTGCTAACATTAGCGTTCTAATTTTCCAACAGCCCACGGCACAATCGTTATTGTTATATTAGCATACTAATAGCTAATTTTGCTGGTATACACCTCAGCGTCAAATATTTTGTGACTTCATGAATGTTGAATGTTAGCATGCTAGCTTTTTTTTTTTTTAAAGCTAATTCATCAAGTCTGCACCCCAGTCATATTTCGGTACTTGATGCATGGTAACATTAGCATCCTACCATTTTAAACACATTTTTCACATACACACCTTAGAATAATATATTTTGGTACTTGAGGCATGTTACGGTTAGCATTTTAGCATGCTAACATCACGTGCTAAATTTTCAACAGCCTGCAGGACAATCGTTATCATTATTATATTAGCATGATATTTTTTTTTCTATTTTTGCTGGTGTACACCTCAGCGTAAAATATTTTGTGACTTCATGAATGTTACATGTTAGCATGCTAGCTTTTTTTTTAAGCTAATTCATTAAGTCTGCACCTCAGTCATATTTCGGTACTTGATGCATGGTAACGTTAGCATCCTACCATTTTAAACATTTTTCACGTGCAAACCTTTTTAAAGTAATATATTTTGGTACTTGAGGCATGTCCCAGTTAGCATTTTAGCATGCTAACATTAGCGTGCTAATTTTTCAACAGCCCACGGCACAATTGTTATTGTTATATTAGCATACTAATAGCTAATTTTGCTGGTATACACCTCAGCGTCAAATATTTTGTGACTTCATGAAGGTTACATGTTAGCATGCTAGCTTTTTTTTCCCAAGCAAATCAAATAAGTCTGCACCTCAGTCATATTTCAGTACTTGATGCATGGTAACGTTAGAATCCTACCATTTTAAACACATTTTTCACATACACACCTTAAAATAATATATTTTGGTACTTGAGGCATGTTACGGTTAGCATTTTAGCATGCTAAAATTACTTGCTATATTTTCAACAGCCCGCAGCACAATCGTTATCATTATTATATTAGCATAATAGTTTTTTTTCTATTTTTGCTGGTGTACACCTTAGCGTAAAATATTTTGTGACTTCATGAATGTTACATTTAGCATGCTAGCTTTTTTTTTAAAGCTAATTCATTAAGTCTGCACCTCAGTCATATTTCGGTACTTGATGCATGGTAACGTTAGCATCCTACCATTTAAACACATTTTTCACATGCACACCTTAAAGTAATACATTTTGGTACTTGATGGATGTTACATTTAGCATTTTAGCGTGCTAACATTAGCGTACTAATTTTTCAACAGCCCAGGGCACAATCGTTATTGTTATATTAGCATACTAATAGGTAATTTTGCTGGTATACACCTCAGCGTCAAATATTTTGTGACTTCATGAATGTTACATGTTAGCATGCTAGCTTTTTTTTCCCAAGCAAATCAAATAAGTCTGCACCTCAGTCATATTTCAGTACTTGATGCATGGTAACGTCGGCATCCTACCATTTTAAACACATTTTTCACATGCACACCTTAAAGTAATACATTTTGGTACTTGAGGCATGTTACATTTAGCATTTTAGCATGCTAATATTAGCGTACACATTTTTCAACAGCCCACGGCACAATTGTTATTGTTATATTAGCATACAAATAGCTAATTTTGCTGATATACACCTCAGAGTCGAATGTTACATGTTAGCATCCTACCATTTTAAAACACGTTTTTCACATACACACCTTAAAATAATATATTTTGGTACTTGAGGCATGTTACGGTTAGCATTTTAGCATGCTAACATTACGTGCTAAATTTTCAACAGCCCGCAGGACAATCGTTATCATTATTATATTAGCATAATAGTTTTTTTTCTATTTTTGCTGGTGTACACCTCAGCGTAAAATATTTTGTGACTTCATGAATGTTACATGTTAGCATGCTAGCTTTTTTTTAAAGCTAATTCATTAAGTCTGCACCTCAGTCATATTTCGGTACTTGATGCATGGTAACGTTAGCATCCAACCATTTTAAACATTTTTCACGTGCAAACCTTTTTAAAGTAATATATTTTTGTACTTGAGGCATGTTACAGTTAGCATTTTAGCTTGCTAACATTAGCGTGCTAATTTTTCAACAGCCCACGGCACAATTGTTATTGTTAGCATACTAATAGCTAATTTTGCTAGTATACACCTCAGCGCCAAATGTTTTGTGACTTCATGAATGTTACGTGTTAGCACGCTAGCTTTTTTTCCCCCAAGCTAATTCATACGTGATGCATGGTAACGAAAGCATCCTACCATTTTAAACACATTTTTCAAATGCACATGTTAAAGTAATATATTTTGGTACTTGAGGCATGTTACGGTTAGCATTTTAGCATGCTAACATTAGCGTACTAATTTTTCAACAGCAAGCGGCACAATCGTTATTATTATATTAGCATACTAATAGCTAATTTTGCTGGTATACACCTCAGCGTCAAATGTTTTGTGACTTCATGAATGATACATGTTAGCATGCTAGCTTTTTTTTTTAAAGCTAATTCATTAAGGACCTACTAAAACCCACTACTACCGACCACGTAGTCTGATAGTTTATATATCAATGATGAAATATTAACATTGCAACACATGCCAATACGGCCGCTTTAGTTTACTAAATTACAATTTTAAATTTCTCGCGGAGTTTCTTGTGGAAAACGTCGCGTAATGATGACGTGTATGATGACGCATGTTTGTGATGTCACCGGTTGTAGCGGACATATTAGCCCAGCACCACACACGGCTAAAAGTCGTCTCTTTTCATCGCATAATTACACAGTAATTTGGACATCTGTGTTGCTGAATCTTTTGCAATTTGTTCAATTAATAATGGAGACTATAAAGAATAATACTGTTGGTGGAAAGCGGTGGATTGCAGCTGCTTTTAGCACCGAAACACAGCCGGTGTTTTTGTGTTTGTTGTGAAGCTTTAACACAGAACGGTCAAGTGAACTTGTTTCTCTACCACATGTCAACCAGCAAGTTTTTGGATGGGAACATTGTGATATTAAGTCGGCTCCTACCGGAGACTTCAGTGGATTATGAGACCTCATCCTGCAGCTCAAAAAGGCAGCTATGATCTTGGCTCCTCGGCTTCTCTCAGAGACACTGGCGTTCACCGCAGTCATTCGACTTTCAGGTGTGACTTTACAATCTCACTAAAACACTATTATAACAATAAGCAGATAATGGATCTTCCAGAATGATCCTAGTAAATGTGTCTAATTACATCTGAAACGCTCACACTGCCGCCGCCCGGAGCCATCGCCTTTTCTTTTTTTTTTTTTTTTTTTAGTGCCTCACTCTAACTTTCCTCATCCACGAATCTTTCATCCTCGCTCAAATGAATAGGGAAATCGTGGCTTTCTCGGTCCGAATAGCTCTCGCTGCTGGTGGCCATGATTGTAAACAATGTTCAGATGTGAGGAGCTCCACAACCCGTGACGTCACGCGCACATGGTCTGCTACTTCCGGTACAGGCAAGGCTTTTTTATTAGCGACCAAAAGTTGCGAACTTTATCGTCGATGTTCTCTACTAAATCCTTTCAGCAAAAATATGGCAATATCGCGAAATGATCAAGTATGACACATAGAATGGAGCTGCTATCCCCGTTTAAATAAGAACATCTCATTTCAGTAGGCCTTTAAGGAGGTGTTATTGCAGACTTAACCAGTAGGGGGAGGCAGTGAGTGATGTTTACCTGAGCCCAGTGGTTCTTGAAGACAATCATGCAGGTCTCGGGGTCTACACCCTGCAGCACCAGAGACTGCCCATCTTGGTTTCCGTTGGCAACCATGGAAGCCATGGCGGCGGGCGGGCTCTCATGAGGCTTTCACCGTGTCACAAGCGGGGCGGCAGGGCGTCCATGACTGCTGAGTGGGTGCGGGCGGGCGTAACCACGGGAGACAGACCAGCCACACCGGACCTGTGGGGGGCACACACCGGTTCAGAGGAGGTCTGAGAAGGAAAAAAGCCACATCTCCAGAAACATTGTGCTTAGTCGACCCCTCCCTGCTGCAGCTATGTCAGGCATGCAGGGACAACAGCCAGCCAGGTCACATGACTCAGAGCGCTGTCAAATAGTTGTGAGTGGAGCTGGATCGCACTACGCCCGACTTTTACTCAACTTTTTGGAAATTGGCAAGGTGTCTATATTTGGACTCTTGTTGTGGTTGGACGAGTGGGCTGAAGCAGGACTTTTGCTTTGCTGTGACAACACTAAGAACCTTCTGGAGCTTTCCGAGGCAACATGACATAAGAACTCACTAATAGACCACTCAGTACTCCACACTAATAAACTACAAACCCCGTTTCCATATGAGTTGGAAAATTGTGTTAGATGTAAATATAAACAGAATACAATGATTTGCACAAAAATTTCAAGCCGTATTCAGTTGAATATGCTACAAAGACAACATATTTGATGTTCAAACTGATAAACACTTTTTTTTAATTTGCAAATAATAATTGACTTAAAATTTCATGGCTGCAACACTTGCCAAAGTAGTTGGGAAAGGGCATGTTCACCACTGTGTTACATCACCTTTTCTTTTAACAACACTCAATAAACGTTTGGGAACTGAGGAAACTAATTGTTGAAGCTTTGAAAGTGGAATTCTTTCCCATTCTTGTTTTATGTAGAGCTTCTGTCCTTCAACAGTCCGGGGTCTCCGCTGTCGTATTTTACGCTTCATTATGCGCTACACATTTTCATTGGGAGGCAGGTCTGGACTGCAGGCGGGCCAGGAAAGTACTCGCATTTTTTTACGACGAAGCCACGCTGTTGTAACACATGGCTTGGCATGGTCTTGCTGAAATAAGCAGGGGCGTCCATGAAAAAGACGGCGCTTAGATGGCAGCATTTGTTGTTCCAAAACCTGTATGGACCTTTCAGCATTAATGGTGCCTTCACAGATGTGTAAGTTACCCATGCCTTGGGCACTAATACACCCCCATACCATCACACATGTGTAAGTTAGTCATGTCTTGTTCACTAATACACCCCCATACCATCACACATGTGTAAGTTACCCATGTCTTGGGCACTAATACACCCCCATACCATCACACATGCTGGCCTTTTAACTTTGCGTCGATAACAGTCTGGATGGTTCGCTTCCCCTTTGGTCTGGATGACACGATGTCGAATATTTCCAAAAACAATTTGAAATGTGGACTCGTCAGACCACAGAACACTTTTCCACTTTGCATCAGTCCATCTTAGATGATCTCGGGCCCAGAGAAGGCGGCGGCGCTTCTGGATGTTGTTGATAAATGGCTTTGCCTTTGCATAGTAGAGCTTTAACTTGCACTTACAGATGTAGCGACCAACTGTATTTAGTGGTTTTCTGAAGTGTTCCTGAGCCCATGTGGTGATATCCTTTAGAGATTGATGTTGGTTTTTGATGCAGTGCCGTCTGAGGGATGGAAGGTCACGGTCATTCAATGTTGGTTTCCGGCCATGCCGCTTACGTGGAGTGATTTCTCCAGATTCTCTGAACCTTTTGATGATATTATGGAGCGTAGATGTTGAAATCCCTAAATTTCTTACAATGTCACTTTGAGAAAGGTTGTTCTTAAACTGTTTGACTATTTCCTCACGCAGTTGTGGACAAAGGGGTGTACCTCGCCCCATCCTTTCTTGTGAGAGACTGAGCATTTTTTTTGGGAAGCTGTTTTTATACCCAATCATGGCACCCACCTGTTCCCAATTAGCCTGCACACCTGTGGGATGTTCCACATAAGTGTTTGATGAGCATTCCTCAACTTTATCAGTATTTATTGCCACATTTCCCAACTTCTTTGTCACGTGTTGCTGGCATCAAATTCTAAAGGTAATGATTATTTGCAGAAAAAAAAGTGTTTGAGTTTGAACATCAAATATGTTGTCTTTGTAGCATATTCAACTGAATATGAAAATGATTTGCAAATCATTTTATTCTGTTTATATTTACATCTAAGACCGTTTCCCAACTCATATGGAAACGGGGTTTGTATAAATACATTCTATTATACAGCAATATTCACATGTGAATAATATAAAGTCTATTTTTTTAGCATTATTCACATGTGAATAATATAAATACAGTCTATTATACAGCATTATTCACATGTAAATAACATAAATACAGTCTATTATGCAGCATTATTCACATGTGAATAACATAAATACAGCCTATTGTACAGCATTATTCACATGTCAATAATATAAATACAGTATTATGCACCATTATTCACATGTGAATAACATAAATACAGTCTATTACACAGCATTCACATGTGAATAATAAAAATACATTCTATTATACAGCATTATTCACATGTGAATATAAATACAGTCTATTATACAGCATTATTCACATGTGAATAACATAAATACGGTATTATGCAGCATTATTCACATGTAAATAACATAAATACAGTCTATTATCCAGCATTCACATTTGAATAATAAAAATACTTTCTATTATACAGCATTATTCACATGTGAATATAAATACAGTATTATACAGCATAATTCACATGTGAATAACATAAATACAGTGTATTATACAGCATTATTCACATGTGAATAATATAAATAAAGTCTATTATACAGCATTATTCACATGTGAATAGTATAAATAGTCTATTATACAGCATTATTCACATGTAAATAACATAAATACAGTCTATTAAACAGCATTATCCACATGTAAATAACATAAATACAGTCTATTAAACAGCATTATTCACATGTAAATAATATAAATACAGTCTATTATACAGCATTATTCACATGTAAATAACATAAATACAGCCAAATATACAGCATTATTCACATGTAAATAACATAAATACAGTCTATTAAACAGCATTATCCACATGTAAATAACATAAATACAGTCCATTAAACAGCATTATTCACATGTGAATAACATAAATACAGTCTATTATACAGCATTATTCACATGTAAATAACATAAATACAGTCTATTATACAGCATTATTCACATGTAAATAACATAAATACAGTCCATTATACAGCATTATTCACATGTGAACAACATAAATACAGTCTATTATACAGTCTATTATTCACATGTGAATAACATAAATACAGTCTATTATACAGCCTTATTCACATGTGAATAACATAAATACAGTCTATTATACAGCATTATTCACATGTGAATAACATAAATACAGTCTATTAAACCGCATTATTCACATGTAAATAACATAAATACAGTCTATTATACAGCATTATTCACATGTAAATAACATAAATACAGTCTATTAAACCGCATTATTCACATGTAAATAACATAAATACAGTCTATTATACCGCATTATTCACATGTAAATAACATGAATACAGTCCATTATACAGCATTATTCACATGTGAATAATATAAATACAGTCTATTATACAACATTATTCACATGTGAATAATATAAATACAGTCTATTATACAGCATTATTCACATGTGAATAATATAAATACAGCCTATTATACAGCATTATTCACATGTGAATAACATAAATACAGTCTATTAAACAGCATTGTTCACATGTAAATAACATAAATAGTCTATAATACAGCATTATTCACATGTCAATAATATAAATACAGTATTATACAGCATTATTCACATGTCAATAATATAAATACAGTATTATGCAGCATTATTCACATGTCAATAACATAAATACATCTTATTATACAGCAATATTCACATGTGAATAACATAAATACAGTCTATTATACAGCATTATTCACATGTGAATAACATAAATACAGTCTATTATACAGCATTATTCACATGTGAACAACATAAATACAGTCAATTATACAGCATTATTCACATGTGAATAATATAAATACAGTCTATTATACAGCATTATTCACATGTGAATAACATAAATACAGTCTGTTATACAGCATTATTCATATGTAAATAACATAAATACAGTCTATTATACAGCATTATTCACATGTGAATAATATAAATAGTCTATTATACAGCATTATTCACATGTAAATAACATAAATACAGTCTATTATACAGCATTATTCACATGTGAATAACATAAATACAGCCTATTATACAGCATTATTCACATGTCAATAATATAAATACAGTATTATGCAGCATTATTCACATGTAAATAACATAGTCTATTATACAGCATTATTCACATGTAAATAACATAAATACAGTCTATTAAACTGCATTATTCACATGTAAATAACATAAATACAGTCTATTATACAGCATTATTCACATGTAAATAACATAAATACAGTCTATTAAACCGCATTATTCACATGTAAATAACATAAATACAGTCTATTATACAGCATTATTCACATGTAAATAACATAAATACAGTCTATTATACAGCATTATTCACATGTAAATAAAATAAATACAGTCTATTAAACCGCATTATTCACATGTAAATAACATAAATACAGTCTATTATACAGCATTATTCACATGTGAATAATATAAATACAGTCTAGTATACAGCATTATTCACATGTGAATAACATAAATACAGTCTATTATACAGCATTATTCACATGTGAATAATATAAATACAGTCTATTATACAGCATTATTCACATGTAAATAACATAAATACAGTCTATTATACAGCATTATTCACATGTGAATAACATAAATACAGCCTATTATACAGCATTATTCACATGTCAATAATATAAATACAGTATTATGCAGCATTATTCACATGTAAATAACATAGTCTATTATACAGCATTATTCACATGTAAATAACATAAATACAGTCTATTAAACAGCATTATCCACATGTAAATAACATAAATACAGTCTATTAAACAGCATTATTCACATGTGAATAACATAAATACAGTCTATTATACAGCATTATTCACATGTGAATAACATAAATACAGTCTATTATACAGCATTATTCACATGTGAATAATATAAATACAGTATTATACAGCATTATTCACATGTAAATAACATAAATACAGTCTATTATACAGCATTATTCACATGTGAATAACATAAATACAGCCTATTATACAGCATTATTCACATGTCAATATTATAAATACAGTATTATGCAGCATTATTCACATGTAAATAACTTAGTCTATTATACAGCATTATTCACATGTAAATAACATAAATACAGTCTATTAAACTGCATTATTCACATGTAAATAACATAAATACAGTCTATTATACAGCATTATTCACATGTAAATAACATAAATACAGTCTATTAAACTGCATTATTCACATGTAAATAACATAAATACAGTCTATTATACAGCATTATTCACATGTAAATAACATAAATACAGTCTATTATACAGCATTATTCACATGTAAATAACATAAATACAGTCTATTATACAGCATTATTCACATGTGAATAATATAAATACAATCTATTATACAGCATTATTCACATGTGAATAATATAAATACAGCCTATTATACAGCATTATTCACATGTAAATAACATAAATACAGTCTATTAAACAGCATTGTTCACATGTAAATAACATAAATAGTCTATTATACAGCATTATTCACATGTCAATAATATAAATACAGTATTATACAGCATTATTCACATGTCAATAATATAAATACAGTATTATGCAGCATTATTCACATGTCAATAACATAAATACATCTTATTATACAGCAATATTCACATGTGAATAACAAATACAGTCTATTATACAGCATTATTCACATGTGAATAACATAAATACAGTCTATTATACAGCATTATTCACATGTGAATAATATAAATACAGCCTATTATACAGCATTATTCACATGTAAATAACATAAATACAGTCTATTAAACAGCATTGTTCACATGTAAATAACATAAATAGTCTATTATACAGCATTATTCACATGTCAATAATATAAATACAGTATTATACAGCATTATTCACATGTCAATAATATAAATACAGTATTATGCAGCATTATTCACATGTCAATAACATAAATACATCTTATTATACAGCAATATTCACATGTGAATAACAAATACAGTCTATTATACAGCATTATTCACATGTGAATAACATAAATACAGTCTATTATACAGCATTATTCACATGTGAACAACATAAATACAGTCAATTATACAGCATTATTCACATGTGAATAATATAAATACAGTCTGTTATACAGCATTATTCATATGTAAATAACATAAATACAGTCTATTATACAGCATTATTCACATGTGAATAATATAAATAGTCTATTAAACTGCATTATTCACATGTAAATAACATAAATACAGTCTATTATACAGCATTACTCACATGTAAATAACATAAATACAGTCTATTAAACCGCATTATTCACATGTAAATAACATAAATACAGTCTATTATACAGCATTATTCACATGTGAATAATATAAATACAGTCTAGTATACAGCATTATTCACATGTGAATAACATAAATACAGTCTATTAAACAGCATTATTCACATGTGAATAACATAAATAGTCTATTATACAGCATTATTCACATGTGAATAATATAAATACAGTCTATTATACAGCATTATTCACATGTGAATAACATAAATACAGTCTATTATACAGCATTATTCACATGTGAATAACATAAATACAGCCTATTATACAGCATTATTCACATGTCAATAATATAAATACAGTATTATGCAGCATTATTCACATGTAAATAACATAGTCTATTATACAGCATTATTCACATGTAAATAACATAAATACAGTCTATTATACAGCATTACTCACATGTAAATAACATAAATACAGTCTATTAAACCGCATTATTCACATGTAAATAACATAAATACAGTCTATTATACAGCATTATTCACATGTGAATAATATAAATACAGTCTAGTATACAGCATTATTCACATGTGAATAACATAAATACAGTCTATTATACAGCATTATTCACATGTGAATAACATAAATAGTCTATTATACAGCATTATTCACATGTGAATAATATAAATACAGTCTATTATACAGCATTATTCACATGTGAATAACATAAATACAGTCTATTATACAGCATTATTCACATGTGAATAACATAAATACAGCCTATTATACAGCATTATTCACATGTCAATAATATAAATACAGTATTATGCAGCATTATTCACATGTAAATAACATAGTCTATTATACAGCATTATTCACATGTAAATAACATAAATACAGTCTATTAAACTGCATTATTCACATGTAAATAACATAAATACAGTCTATTATACAGCATTATTCACATGTAAATAACATAAATACAGTCTATTATACAGCATTATTCACATGTAAATAACATAAATACAGTCTATTATACAGCATTATTCACATGTAAATAACATAAATACAGTCTATTAAACTGCATTATTCACATGTAAATAACATAAATACAGTCTATTATACAGCATTATTCACATGTAAATAACATAAATACAGTCTATTATACAGCATTATTCACATGTAAATAACATAAATACAGTCTATTATACAGCATTATTCACATGTGAATAATATAAATACAGTCTATTATACAGCATTATTCACATGTGAATAACATAAATAGTCTATTATACAGCATTATTCACATGTGAATAATATAAATACAGTCTATTATACAGCATTATTCACATGTGAATAACATAAATACAGTCTATTATACAGCATTATTCACATGTGAATAAAATAAATAAAGCCTATTATACAGCATTATTCACATGTAAATAACATAAATACAGTCTATTAAACTGCATTATTCACATGTAAATAACATAAATACAGTCTATTATACAGCATTATTCACATGTGAATAACATAAATACAGTCTATTATACAGCATTATTCACATGTGAATAATATAAATACAATCTATTATACAGCATTATTCACATGTGAATAATATAAATACAGCCTATTATACAGCATTATTCACATGTAAATAACATAAATACAGTCTATTAAACAGCATTGTTCACATGTAAATAACATAAATAGTCTATTATACAGCATTATTCACATGTCAATAATATAAATACAGTATTATACAGCATTATTCACATGTCAATAATATAAATACAGTATTATGCAGCATTATTCACATGTCAATAACATAAATACATCTTATTATACAGCAATATTCACATGTGAATAACAAATACAGTCTATTATACAGCATTATTCACATGTGAATAACATAAATACAGTCTATTATACAGCATTATTCACATGTGAATAATATAAATACAGCCTATTATACAGCATTATTCACATGTAAATAACATAAATACAGTCTATTAAACAGCATTGTTCACATGTAAATAACATAAATAGTCTATTATACAGCATTATTCACATGTCAATAATATAAATACAGTATTATACAGCATTATTCACATGTCAATAATATAAATACAGTATTATGCAGCATTATTCACATGTCAATAACATAAATACATCTTATTATACAGCAATATTCACATGTGAATAACAAATACAGTCTATTTACAGCATTATTCACATGTGAATAACATAAATACAGTCTATTATACAGCATTATTCACATGTGAACAACATAAATACAGTCAATTATACAGCATTATTCACATGTGAATAATATAAATACAGTCTGTTATACAGCATTATTCATATGTAAATAACATAAATACAGTCTATTATACAGCATTATTCACATGTGAATAATATAGTCTATTAAACTGCATTATTCACATGTAAATAACATAAATACAGTCTATTATACAGCATTACTCACATGTAAATAACATAAATACAGTCTATTAAACCGCATTATTCACATGTAAATAACATAAATACAGTCTATTATACAGCATTATTCACATGTGAATAATATAAATACAGTCTAGTATACAGCATTATTCACATGTGAATAACATAAATACAGTCTATTATACAGCATTATTCACATGTGAATAACATAGTCTATTATACAGCATTATTCACATGTGAATAATATAAATACAGTCTATTATACAGCATTATTCACATGTGAATAACATAAATACAGTCTATTATACAGCATTATTCACATGTGAATAACATAAATACAGCCTATTATACAGCATTATTCACATGTCAATAATATAAATACAGTATTATGCAGCATTATTCACATGTAAATAACATAGTCTATTATACAGCATTATTCACATGTAAATAACATAAATACAGTCTATTAAACTGCATTATTCACATGTAAATAACATAAATACAGTCTATTATACAGCATTATTCACATGTAAATAACATAAATACAGTCTATTATACAGCATTATTCACATGTAAATAACATAAATACAGTCTATTATACAGCATTATTCACATGTGAATAATATAAATACAGTCTATTATACAGCATTATTCACATGTGAATAACATAAATAGTCTATTATACAGCATTATTCACATGTGAATAATATAAATACAGTCTATTATACAGCATTATTCACATGTGAATAACATAAATACAGTCTATTATACAGCATTATTCACATGTGAATAAAATAAATAAAGCCTATTATACAGCATTATTCACATGTCAATAATATAAATACAGTATTATGCAGCATTATTCACATGTAAATAACATAGTCTATTATACAGCATTATTCACATGTAAATAACATAAATACAGTCTATTAAACTGCATTATTCACATGTAAATAACATAAATACAGTCTATTATACAGCATTATTCACATGTAAATAACATAAATACAGTCTATTATACAGCATTATTCACATGTGAATAACATAAATACAGTCTATTATACAGCATTATTCACATGTAAATAACATAAATACAGCCTATTATACAGCATTATTCACATGTGAATAACATAAATGCAGTCCATTATACAGCATTATTCACATGTGAATAACATAAATACAGTCTGTTATACAGCATTATTCACATGTGAATAACATAAATACAGTCTATTATACAGCATTATTCACATGTGAATAACATAAATACAGTCTATTATACAGCATTATTCACATGTAAATAACATAAATACAGCCTATTATACAGCATTATTCACATGTAAATAACATAAATGCAGTCCATTATACAGCATTATTCACATGTGAATAACATAAATACAGTCCATTATACAGCATTATTCACATGTGAATAACATAAATGCAGTCCATTATACAGCATTATTCACATGTGAATAACATAAATACAGTCTATTATACAGCATTATTCACATGTGAATAACATAAATACAGTCCATTATACAGCATTATTCACATGTAAATAACATAAATACAGTCTATTAAACCGCATTATTCACATGTGAATAACATAAATACAGTCTATTATACAGCATTATTCACATGTAAATAACATAAATACAGTCTATTATTCACATGTGAATAACATAAATGCAGTCCATTATACAGCATTATTCCCAGACAAAGTGTGTTATATCCACTTGGGAGGTGACTCGGTAGCGACTCCCTTCTTCCATGTTGTTAAGTTGCTGAAACATCTGCTTTGAGTTAGAGGAGACATTCCTTGGCAGGAATGCAAGTCAGGGCCAATCTTCTTACCTTTGCTGGAGCATCTTCAAAGGCGGGACGTCCTCATGCTGCATGGAAGACAGAAAAAGAGGACTTTTAGCGTGCGTGTGGGGAGGAGAGGCTTGTTGGGAAGTGACTGGACGTGAGTAAGCAGCTCCCAGCAGCACATGGACGGAGGAGGAGACTCCAAGGAGGGAGGGAGGGGGAGAGAAAGTCCACAGTAAATATAACCATGACAGCAACAACTTCCACATGAGCGGGCGGGCGGGAGGCGGAGCTTCCACCAATCACACGTCAGCGCTCCTCCAAGGATGCTGGGTGTCCTCAACATTCCCGCCTGGCGAGATGAGACCACTGTCGCGTCCAATTAGAGCGGGGATGCGACAAGGGGGGGTGGAGGGGAGGGGCTACGGCTGCCACGCCGTACATCGTTGGAATTGTGTCACACGGTCACATGACGCTTCTTAGGAAGTAACACTAACGCAATTATTTTGACTCGGGGGCCACATTTAGAGACAAAAATGTGTCTGGGGGCCGGTGTGCCGTATTTCCTTGAATTGCCGCCGGCGGCGCTAATTTATTCAAAACCTCTTCTCATTCCGGCACTTACCAAAGGCATGCAGTAAATTTAGGCCTGCACTTATGAATTTGAGTGTGATGTAAGGATACCATCATGAAAAGCACATTTAATAAAAAAAAACACACCAAAAAAAAAAAACTCACACAAAGGCAGAACTATGGACATAAAACAAAACTGGCAAACTATGGCATGACTAAAGCAAACTTACGTGGAACGAAATAAGAGCAGCATGAATAACAAGGGTGGATAGAGGGTGATGTCGCCAGGCTGACTGCCTGGCAACTACAGGCTTAAATGGAGGTGACGTGACTAACAACAGGTGCACGAGTCCAAATGAATCAGGTGCGTGACATGAGGACGGGTGTGAACTATTGGGTTGTCCTGGAAACAAAGCAGGGAGTGAAAAAAACAAACAGAACATAGCCAAACTAAACATGATCGACAGGACATGACAGAAAATAAACCCACCTACAATCTGATATATCTGATATTTGCTGAATTTCCCCCAGGGATCAATAAAGTACTTTCTATTCTATTCAATTCTATTCTATGTATCACTAAGCTTTAGAACTTTGTTGTGAAAATCTCCTTCCGCGTCTGAGGAAACGCTTCCCGCCCACACTGCTTGGTGCCTCGTCAGAGCTGCTGTGACGTAGATTACCATAGTAACTAATTAGATGACCATAGTAACGAATTAGATTACCATTGTAATTAGATTACCATAGTAACTGTTATATCATCCATAAGTGCAGATTCCCACCATTGAAATACTTTGTATACCGTATTTCCTTTGGTATATAGTATGTGCCTGTCTAGAATTACTGCCGGGTCAAACTCGTTTTACCAAATAATTAGCGCATGCTCAGCATTACCGCCGGCTCAGGATTAACGCCGGGTCAAAATTGTTTCGCAAAATATTAGTTTTATTAGCGCATGTCTGGAATTTCCACCGGGTCAAACTCGTCACGTCACGAGTGACACTTCACCTGTCGTCATTTTCAAAATGGAGGAGGCTGATTTCAATCATTTGAAATCGCATAAAGGGAAGAAGATTAAGAGCTATTCAGTAGGATTTAAGGTCCAAGCTGTTGAATATGCTAAAAAGAACAGTAAGCAGCTATGTTTTATTAATATACCGTAGCTGCGTGTGTCAAATATGAGTCATTAAATGACTCCCGCCTCCTGGTGGTAGAGGGCGCTAGTGATCCTTCTTGCGACTACTCGGCTGCAGAAGAAGTGACAACAAGCAGCAAGAGTGAGCAGCCATCGTTTATTTTTTCCTCTCGCTTGCACTTTTAACACTTTTTAAAATAAAACAGTTTTCTAAACTGGACTTCCAATCGAAGCAAGAGGTAATAAAGGAAGATCTCCATCGAGAGGGAGAGACTTTTAAAACTGAAGAAAGATAAGGAAGACTTCCATAAACAAGTTATCGATGCTTTTGATCAGAAGGAGCTGCGCATGGACTTCATTTATAAGTAAAGGTAAGACCACAATAACGTTTTTTTTTATTAAATGTGCTTTTCATGATGGTATCCTTACATCACACTCAAATTTTTAAGGGCAGGCCTTTGGTAAGTGCCGTAGTGTGAAGAGGGTGTAAATGAATTAGCGCCCCGGCGGCAATTCAGGGAAATACGGTAGTTGAAGACTTGCGGTCATTAGAAAAAATGAGTGCACATCACAATGGCAGCTACACTTTACATCTTAAAGATATAAAAAAAATTATTTGGGAATGTCCGGCAGGCCAGATTGAAAAGCTTAACGTGCCGGCCGGAATAAACACCCGCTGAGAAATAGCTCCATGCATGTATTCTTAATAATTAGTCTGTACATTCCTCACCTTTGGGCCGATACTGAGGGTGACTGTGTTGAGCGTGCAAATGACAGAATGTCCAGTACTGTACTTTTTTGGATGTGACAATCCCTTTATTTTGTGCTATCCAAATTAAATCAAATATATGCTTTAAAACAAAGTATGCTGACTTTGAGTCGCACATTGTCTCGACACGGTCGAAAACTGTTTGTCTTCCGGTATAGCTCGGTTGGTAGAGTGGGCGTGCCAGCAATTTGAGGGTTGCAGGTTCGATTCCCGCTTCCGCCATCCTAGTCACTGCCGTTGTGTCCTTGGGCAAGACACTTTACCCACCTGCTCCCAGTGCCACCCACACTGCTTTAAATGTAACTTAGATATTGGGTTTCACTATGTAAAAGCGCTTTGAGTCACTAGAGAAAAGCGCTATATAAATATAATTCACTTCACTTCACAATCGCCCTGCACGTGCTCACGCCTGAACCCAATTTAAGGAGGCTGCCATGGTAACCGCACCATAGAAACAGTCCCATCCCTGTCAACACTTCCTGGTTCTTAACCGGAAGTGGGTGGAGCAATCTGCCGAAAAAGGAAATTCAACATGAACTGAGGCCAGCAATCAATTAGAGAAAATAAAACAAAAACAATATAAACAAACGAGGACATTTGGCTCCAACATAGTCCGTCAATTGATCGTTAAGAATTGTCTTTCATGATGTGTAACTGGGGCAGCACGGTAGCAGAGGGGTTAGTGCACGTGCCTCACAATACGAAGGTCCTGAGTAGTCCTGGGTTCAATCCCGGGCTCGGGATCTTTCTGTGGAGTTTGCATATTCTCCCTGTGACTGTGTGGGTTCTACTCCGGCTTCCTCCCACCTCCAAAGACATGCACCTGGGGATAGGCCCCTCCCACCTCCAAAGACATGCACCTCGGGATAGGCCCCTCCCACCTCCAAAGACATGCACCTTGGGATAGGCCCCTCCCACCTCCAAAGACATGCACCTAGGGATAGGCCCCTCCCGCCTCCAAAGACATGCACCTGGGGATAGGCCCCTCCCACCTCCAAAAACATGCACCTGGGGATAGGCCCCTCCCACCTCCAAAGACATGCACCTCGGGATAGGCCCCTCCCACCTCCAAAGACATGCACCTTGGGATAGGCCCCTCCCACCTCCAAAGACATGCACCTAGGGATAGGCCCCTCCCGCCTCCAAAGACATGCACCTGGGGATAGGCCCCTCCCACCTCCAAAAACATGCACCTGGGGATAGGCCCCTCCCACCTCCAAAGACATGCACCTCGGGATAGGCCCCTCCCACCTCCAAAGACATGCACCTTGGGATAGGCCCCTCCCACCTCCAAAGACATGCACCTAGGGATAGGCCCCTCCCGCCTCCAAAGACATGCACCTGGGGATAGGCCCCTCCCACCTCCAAAGACATGCACCTTGGGATAGGCCCCTCCCACTTCCAAAGACATGTACCTGGGGATAGGCCCCTCCCACCTCCAAAGACATGCACCTAGGGATAGGCCCCTCCCACCTCCAAAGACATGCACCTTGGGATAGGCCCCTCCCACTTCCAAAGACATGTACCTGGGGATAGGCCCCTCCCACCTCCAAAGACATGCACCTGGGGATAGGTTGATTGGCAACACTAAATGGTCCCTAGTGTGTGAATGTTGTCTGTCTATCTGTGTTGGCCCTGTGATGTGGTGGCGACTTGTCCAGGGTGTAAAACGCCTTCCGCCCCAATGCAGCTGCAATAGGCCTTTTGTTTACATTGTGACGCCGGTGAGCTATTGTATTCTCCCACGGTGTGTAGTGAAGCATGTTTAGCTATTCCTTATCCTGCAGTGTAAGAAAAGTACTTTGTTTGTCACCATGGAGACAAGGGTTAGTGATTTAGAAGAAACTAAAAAACTGCAGATGGATGTTAGCCGCTAGCTATGTCTTAAAACAGCTCTTCTTGAGGGTGTTTCAGTGTTATAACGTCACCTTTATCTTTACTTTCTACAGCAAAATGCGTCCGTTCTCCCATTTCTGTCTCCACACTGTCTGCGTGTAAGTACTCTGTGATTGTGCCATGCCGAACACGCTCCTCTGTTCATAAAACCAGCAATGTCACCACGTGACAACGCGCTGTCATGCCTGGGAACCGGTGCTGTTCAAACAGAGTATAGTACCCTTTTTTGACATCCTGTATGTCAGTGTTTTTCAACCTTTTAAGAGCCAAGGCACTTCTTTTGCGTCGAAAAAATGCAGAGGCACACCACTAGCAGAAATCATTAAAAAACTAAACTCAGTGGACAGAGAAAAGTGGTTGTCGCAATTGTTGGATATGATTTTAAACCATAACCAAGCATGCCTCACTATAGCTCTTGTCTCAAAGTAGGTGTACTGTCACCACCAAATGAAGAGTTATTCAATAAATAAAAACAGACCATGAACAGAAAAACTGGTACTAGGCAGAAAAGGCAAAACAAACAGGACTAGCATAGGAGCTAGAAAAACAAACAAAAGCTCTAGCTTGGGAGCAAGGGAGTAGGTGTACTGTCACCACCAAATGAAGAGTTATTCAATAAATAAAAACAGACCATGAACAGAAAAACTGGTACTAGGCAGAAAAGGCAAAACAAACAGGACTAGCATGGGAGCTAGAAAAACAAACAAAAGCGCTAGCTTGGGAGCAAGGGAGTAGGTGTACTGTCACCACCAAATGAAGAGTTATTCAATAAATAAAAACAGACCATGAACAGAAAAACTGGTACTAGGCAGAAAAGGCAAAACAAACAGAACTAGCATGGGAGCTAGAAAAACAAACAAAAGCGCTAGCATGGGAGCTAGGAAGTACTTGTACTGTCACCACCAAATGAAGAGTTATTCAATAAATAAAAACAGACCATGAACAGAAAAACTGGTACTAGGGAGAAAAGGCAAAACAAACAGAACTAACATGGGAGCTAGAAAAACAAACAAAAGCGCTAGCATGGGAGCTAGGAAGTACTTGTACTGTCACCACCAAATGAAGAGTTATTCAATAAATAAAAACAGACCATGAACAGAAAAACTGGTACTAGGCAGAAAAGGCAAAACAAACAGAACTAGCATGGGAGCTAGAAAAACAAACAAAGGCGCTAGCATGGGAGCTAGGGAGATAACAGAAAACTTGCACAAGGCCCAAAAGGCAAAACAAAATTACTAGCATGGGAGCTAGAGGAACCAAGGCTTAGCGCGGAAGCTAGCAAGAACAGGTATGGGATTACCGAGTCGAGGATCAAGGACGTCACAGTTGTGCGAACACAAATTGCGTGTAACACAAACTGCGAGGAGAGGACGAGTGAACGGAAAAGGCAGGCTTAAATACCGGGCAGTAATCAAAAACACAGGTGCGCGTCAACCGAGAGTAGCAGGTGGAACAAATAAGAAACCATGGAGACAAGATAAATAAGGAAGTGCAAAACTAGGAACCCGAAGAGTCCAAAACAAACAGAAAACACAAAAGGACTCAAAAACCGAAATCAAAATGTGATCCGGGAAGCGGATCGCAACAATTCTGTTTTTGTTTACTTTGTAGCTGGTTCAGTTTTAGTTTGGTTCTGCATAGCCTTCCCTAAGCTTCAATGCCTTTTCTTAGGGGCACTCACCTTTTTTGTTTATTTTTGGTTTGAACATTAGACACCTTTTTACCTGCACCCTGCCTCCCGCTGTTTCCGACATCTACAAAGCAATTAGCTACCTGCTGCCACCTACTGATATGGAAGAGTATTACATGGTTACTCTGCCGAGCTCGAGACAGCACCGACAAATCATTTGCAGACTATAATTACTGGTTTGCAAAATATACTTTTTTACCCAAATAGGTGAAATTATATCATCTCTGCCAGAGTTAGTTGTTGACGAACCCCAAGATGCAGAGATGGAGGCAGGCATTGAACAAGGAAACATGGTTTTAATATAAAATACTAGAACAAAACCAAACAAAGGGTACAAACACAAAGCGCGCACAAGTCGGATTACAAACTAAAGGAGCTAGCATGGGAGTTAGAAAACAAAAAGGAACTTAGCATGGAAGCCAGCAAAAACAAAACCGAGAACAGAAGTCGTTAAGTGTTGTATCAAGACAAATTGGAAGCAGGGAACAAAAAACAGTAAGCTAAAAACATACAACAAAATATAGCTTACCGCTACGCTACACAGATACGACACGACAGGTAGCAACGACAAGAGTGACATCGACAATTCAATACAATAATCCAGCAGTGACTGGATGGGAAGACAGGTCTAAATAGGAATGGACTGATTGACACCAAGTGTGGCCAGGTGCCAATCAGCTGCAGCTGAGGGGGAACACAGCACTTGTGGGGCGGCATAGCTCGGTTGGTAGAGTGGCCGTGCCAACAACTTGAGGGTTGCAGGTTCGATTCCCACTTGTGCCATCCTAGTCACTGCCGTTGTGTCCTTGGGCAAGACACTTTACCCACCGGCTCCCAGTGCCACCCACACTGGTTTAAATGGAACTTAGATATTAGGTGTCACTATGTAAAGCGCTTTGAGTCACTTGAGAAAAGCGCTATATAAATGTAATTCACTTCACTTCCCTCCCTCCTCAACGACACCTGGAGACGAACTTTTGCTTGCATGCAGAAGGGCCCCAGGCCTTCGGACACTACATCAACACACCCAAGACAATGGGCATATACACACACTCCACGCCTTCACCACCGCTTGATTCCCCTTCGGGGTGATGGACGGCTGGCAGCGCTTCATAGCAGCAGTCAACCTCCAGAGACAGGAAACCAACAAAATAAGAGTGCTGACAGGAAACACTACACACACAGAAGAAACAAAGACAAATGCAGAGGAAAAAACTAAAACATAGACAGACTGTCAGTGGCAAGCCTGACAATCTCCCACGGCACACCAGACTGTATCACACGGCACAGTGGTTGGAAAACACTGCTGTATGTGTTACATTCTGTAAATGCACATACATGCTGTGTTTTGTTATCTTTTCTTGAATAAACCCGGTGGCGACTTGTCCAGGGTGTACGACGCCTTCCGCTCGAATGCAGCTGAGATAGGCTGCCCCCCCCCCCCACCCCGAAAGTGACAAGCGGTAGAAAATGGATGGATGGATGTTCCCCAACATCAAAAATCCACATTCACAGATAATATTATAAAAATACTATTATAAAGGGAAAAATATATACGATTTGTAAATAAATGAGCAAACAGGTGAAATGTAACAGGAAAAAGTTACAAGGTTGACTCTTAACGCTTTTTTTTTTTTTTAAGCTCAAAAATAATAATGAATCATAGTGAGAGAGTCCAGTCCATAGTGGATCTAACATAATAGTGAGAGTCCAGTCCATAGTGGATCCAACATAATAGTGTGAGAGTCCAGTCCATAGTGGATCTAACATAATAGTGTGAGAGTCCAGTCCATAGTGGATCTAGCATAATAGTGTGAGTCCAGTCCATAGTGGATCTAACATAATAGTGAGAGTCCAGTCCATAGTGGATCTAACATAATAGTGTGAGAGTCCAGTCCATAGTGGATCTAACATAATAGTGTGAGAATCCAGTCCATAGTGGATCCAACATAATAGTGTGAGAGTCCAGTCCATAGTGGATCTAACATAATAGTGAGAGTCCAGTCCATAGTGGATCTAACATAATAGTGTGAGAGTCCAGTCCATAGTGGATCTAACATAATAGTGTGAGTCCAGTCCATAGTGGATCTAACATAATAGTGTGAGAGTCCAGTCCATAGTGAATCTAACATAATAGTGTGAGAGTCCAGTCCATAGTGGATCTAACATAATAGTGTGAGTCCAGTCCATAGTGGATCTAACATAATAGTGTGAGAGTCCAGTCCATAGTGGATCTAACATAATAGTGAGAGTCCAGTCCATAGTGGATCCAACATAATAGTGTGAGAGTCCAGTCCATAGTGGATCTAACATAATAGTGAGAGTCCAGTCCATAGTGGATCTAACATAATAGTGAGAGTCCAGTCCATAGTGGATCTAACATAATAGTGTGAGAGTCCAGTCCATAGTGGATCTAACATAATAGTGTGAGAATCCAGTCCATAGTGGATCTAACATAATAGTGAGAGTCCAGTCCATAGTGGATCTAACATAATAGTGTGAGAGTCCAGTCCATAGTGGATCTAACATAATAGTGAGAGTCCAGTCCATAGTGGATCTAACATAATAGTGAGAGTCCAGTCCATAGTGGATCTAACATAATAGTGTGAGAGTCCAGTCCATAGTGGATCTAACATAATAGTGTGAGAATCCAGTCCATAGTGGATCTAACATAATAGTGAGAGTCCAGTCCATAGTGGATCTAACATAATAGTGAAAGTCCAGTCCATAGTGGATCTAACATAATAGTGAGAGTCCAGTCCATAGTGGATCTAACATAATAGTGAAAGTCCAGTCCATAGTGGATCTAACATAATAGTGAGAGTCCAGTCCATAGTGGATCTAACATAATAGTGTGAGAGTCCAGTCCATAGTGGATCTAACATAATAGTGTGAGAGTCCAGTCCATAGTGGATCCAACATAATAGTGTGAGAGTCCAGTCCATAGTGGATCTAACATAATAGTGTGAGAGTCCAGTCCATAGTGGATCTAACATAATAGTGAGAGTCCAGTCCATAGTGGATCTAACATAATAGTGAAAGTCCAGTCCATAGTGGATCTAACATAATAGTGAGAGTCCAGTCCATAGTGGATCTAACATAATAGTGTGAGAGTCCAGTCCATAGTGGATCTAACATAATAGTGAGAGTCCAGTCCATAGTGGATCTAACATAATAGTGAGAGTCCAGTCCATAGTGGATCTAACATAATAGTGAGAGTCCAGTCCATAGTGGATCTAACATAATAGTGAGAGTCCAGTCCATAGTGGATCCAACATAATAGTGAGAGAGTCCAGTCCATAGTGGATCTAACATAATAGTGAGAGTCCAGTCCATAGTGGATCTAACATAATAGTGAGAGTCCAGTCCATAGTGGATCTAACATAATAGTGAGAGAGTCCAGTCCATAGTGGATCTAACATAATAGTGTGAGAGTCCAGTCCATAGTGGATCTAACATAATAGTGAGAGTCCAGTCCATAGTGGATCTAACATAATAGTGAGAGTCCAGTCCATAGTGGATCTAGCATAATAGTGAGAGTCCAGTCCATAGTGGATCTAACATAATAGTGAGAGTCCAGTCCATAGTGGATCCAAAATAATAGTGTGAGAGTCCAGTCCATAGTGGATCTAACATAATAGTATGAGAGTCCAGTCCATAGTGGATCTAACATAATAGTGTGAGAGTCAAGTCCATAGTGGATCTAACATAATAGTGTGGGAGTCCAGTCCATAGTGGATCTAACATAATAGTGTGAGAGTCCAGTCCATAGTGGATCTAACATAGTAGTATGAGAGTCCAGTCCATAGTGGATCTAACATAATAGTGTGAGAGTCCAGTCCATAGTGGATCTAACATAATAGTGTGAGAGTCCAGTCCATAGTGGATCTAACATAATAGTGTGAGAGTCCAGTCCATAATGGATCTAACATAATAGTGTGAGAGTCCGGTCCATAGTGGATCTAACATAATAGTGAGAGTCCAGTCCATAGTGGATCTAACATAATAGTGTGAGAGTCCAGTCCATAGTGGATCTAACATAATAGTGGGAGTCCAGTCCATAGTGGATCTAACATAATAGTGTGAGAGTCCAGTCCATAGTGGATCTAACATAATAGTGTGAGTCCAGTCCATAGTGGATCTAACATAATAGTGGGAGTCCAGTCCATAGTGGATCTAACATAATAGTGTGAGGGTCCAGTCCATAGTGGATCTAACATAATAGTGAGAGCACCCCCCCCCCCCGCCACCCCGAAAGTGACAAGCGGTAGAAAATGGATGGATGGATGTTCCCCAACATCAAAAATCCTTCACTAGAAAATATTCATTAAAAATGTGAGTCTTCAAGCACCTAACAAACATGTTTCTACACTCCAAAGACAATTTAGCGTGAACGTTTTGAGTCTTTTCCACAAGTCCATGTATGTACTTGCACTCCCACAGAATGCAAGTGGAGCTGCCAACAAGTCAAAGAAGAAAAACAAACAAGTCCAGGCCGAGAGCAGCGAAGCAAGGATTCAAAAGAAAAGTTGCCCCCCGAAGGAGGTTTTCTCCTCACATTTCTGCCGCTCTCACAGGTGTGGCCTTTTGCAAATAGCTGATGGCGAGACACGCCCGTAATGATCTCCACTGACTACATATCGCCATTCACTTACGCGGTTGCCATGGCGACACACGCCGGCCGACGGAGGCAACAAAAACTGCTGAAATATTTAAAGCTACAGGTGGAGCCACTGAAGGACAACACAGCAGGGAGGGAAACACACTTGCTGGGTGACTTTCAGCCTGACCTTGTGGGAAATAACATCGCTTCATTCACAGATAATATTATAAAAATACTATTATAAAGGGAAAAATATTTACAATTTGGAAATAAATGAGCAAACAGGTGAAATGTAACAGGAAAAAATTACAAGGTTGACTTTTAATAACGCTTTTTTTTTAAGCTCAAAAATAATAATGAATCATAGTGAGAGAGTCCAGTCCATAGTGGATCTAACATAATAGTGAGAGTCCAGTCCATAGTGGATCTAACATAATAGTGAGAGTCCAGTCCATAGTGGATCTAACATAATAGTGAGAGTCCAGTCCATAGTGGATCTAACATAATAGTGAGAGTCCAGTCCATAGTGGATCTAACATAATAGTGAGAGTCCAGTCCATAGTGGATCTAACATAATAGTGAGAGTCCAGTCCATAGTGGATCTATCATAATAGTGTGAGAGTCCAGTCCATAGTGGATCCAACATAATAGTGAGAGTCCAGTCCATAGTGGATCCAACATAATAGTGAGAGTCCAGTCCATAGTGGATCTAACATAATAGTGAGAGTCCAGTCCATAGTGGATCTATCATAATAGTGTGAGAGTCCAGTCCATAGTGGATCCAACATAATAGTGAGAGTCCAGTCCATAGTGGATCTAACATAATAGTGAGAGTCCAGTCCATAGTGGATCTAACATAATAGTGAGAGTCCAGTCCATAGTGGATCTAACATAATAGTGTGAGAGTCCAGTCCATAGTGGATCTAACATAATAGTGAGAGTCCAGTCCATAGTGGATCTAACATAATAGTGAGAGTCCAGTCCATAGTGGATCTAACATAATAGTGTGAGAGTCCAGTCCATAGTGGATCTAACATAATAGTGTGAGAGTCCAGTCCATAGTGGATCTAACATAATAGTGTGAGAGTCCAGTCCATAGTGGATCTAACATAATAGTGTGAGAGTCCAGTCCATAGTGGATCCAACATAATAGTGAGAGTCCAGTCCATAGTGGATCTAACATAATAGTGTGAGAGTCCAGTTCATAGTCGATCTAACATAATAGTGAGAGTCCAGTCCATAGTGGATCTAACATAATAGTGAGAGTCCAGTCCATAGTGGATCTAACATAATAGTGTGAGAGTCCAGTCCATAGTGGATCTAACATAATAGTGAGAGTCCAGTCCATAGTGGATCTAACATAATAGTGAGAGTCCAGTCCATAGTGGATCTAACATAATAGTGAGAGTCCAGTCCATAGTGGATCTAACATAATATTGTGAGAGTCCAGTCCATAGTGGATCTAACAAAATAGTGAGAGTCCAGTCCATAGTGGATCTAACATAATAGTGAGAGTCCAGTCCATAGTGGATCTAACATAATAGTGAGAGTCCAGTCCATAGTGGATCTAACATAATAGTGAGAGTCCAGTCCATAGTGGCTCTAACATAATAGTGTGAGAGTCCAGTCCATAGTGGATCTAACATAATAGTGAGAGAGTCCAGTCCATAGTGGATCTAACATAATAGTGAGAGTCCAGTCCATAGTGGATCTAACATAATAGTGAGAGTCCAGTCCATAGTGGATCTAACATAATAGTGAGAGTCCAGTCCATAGTGGATCTAACATAATAGTGTGAGAGTCCAGTCCATAGTGGATCTAACATAATAGTGAGAGTCCAGTCCATAGTGGCTCTAACATAATAGTGAGAGTCCAGTCCATAGTGGCTCTAACATAATAGTGTGAGAGTCCAGTCCATAGTGGATCTAACATAATAGTGAGAGTCCAGTCCATAGTGGCTCTAACATAATAGTGTGAGAGTCCAGTCCATAGTGGATCTAACATAATAGTGAGAGTCCAGTCCATAGTGGATCTAACATAATAGTGTGAGTCCAGTCCATAGTGGCTCTAACATAATAGTGAGAGTCCAGTCCATAGTGGCTCTAACATAATAGTGTGAGAGTCCAGTCCATAGTGGATCTAACATAATAATGTGGAAGTCCAGTCCATAGTGGATCTAGCATAATAGTGAGAGTCCAGTCCATAGTGGATCTAACATAATAGTGAAAGTCCAGTCCATAGTGGATCTAACATAATAGTGAGAGTCCAGTCCATAGTGGATCTAGCATAATAGTGAGAGTCCAGTCCATAGTGGATCTAACATAATAGTGAAAGTTCAGTCCATAGTGGATCTAACATAATAGTGAGAGTCCAGTCCATAGTGGATCTAACATAATAGTGAGAGTTCAGTCCATAGTGGATCTAACATAATAGTGAAAGTTTAGTCCATAATGGATCTAACATAATAGTGAAAGTCCAGTCCATAGTGGATCTAACATAATAGTGAGAGTCCAGTCCATAGTGGATCTAACATAATAGTGTGAGAGTCCAGTCCATAGTGGATCTAACATAATAGTGAGAGTCCAGTCCATAGTGGATCTAACATAATAGTGTGAGAGTCCAGTCCATAGTGGATCTAACATAATAGTGTGAGAGTCCAGTCCATAGTGGATCTAACATAATAGTGTGAGAGTCCAGTCCATAGTGGATCTAACATAATAGTGAGAGTCCAGTCCATAGTGGATCTAACATAATAGTGTGAGAGTCCAGTCCATAGTGGATCTAACATAATAGTGTGAGAGTCCAGTCCATAGTGGATCTAACATAATAGTGTGAGAGTCCAGTCCATAGTGGATCTAACATAATAGTGTGAGAGTCCAGTCCATAGTGGATCTAACATAATAGTGAGAGTCCAGTCCATAGTGGATCTAACATAATAGTGAGAGTCCAGTCCATAGTGGATCTAACATAATAGTGTGAGTGTCCAGTCCATAGTGGATCTAACATAATAGTGAGAGTCCAGCCCATAGACTAATCTACTCAGCTAATCATTAATATCTTCAACTGTAGATCCCATTTGCAAGTGCGCTGAAAGGAATTTGCACCAACCAGTTAGTCAAAAACCAAGTCAACTATGTGAACCACTAGACTGGCCATCAAGACACCAACAACATTACAAGCACTATCGCCACCATTTTCTAGTGATTTAACGTGTGAAGCTCCTTGAAGCTGCTGAATGTGATTTAGTGGCAACACGATGACATCATCCGTGTCGATACCAACAATGAGCGTCTGTCTGGGGAATCTTATCTTCCTCTTTGCATGACGTCTTCCTCCCTCATAGAAATTCAGCCCTGATAAAAAAAAAAAAAAAGAGCCTGTTTCGGTGGTGTTGCTTTTATTTCCACGCTTGTGCCACACGTGTGTGATTGTTTAAGATGTCTTCAGCAACGTGGGACAAACTGTAAATAAAAATTAAAAAAAGCAGTTGAAGCAGGTTTAGTTACAATGTGGCCTTGTTTGAAAAGGGAGAGGCTGAAGTCAAACTGACTCGACAGCTTCTCAAGTCCTACTTTTCTTCCCGCGTGTCATTAGTTCACCTGTCGGAACATACACTATATTGCCAAAAGTATTTGGCCACTTGCCTTGACTCACATATGAACTTGAAGTGCCATACCATTCCTAACCCATAGGGTTCAATATGACCTGGGTCCACCTTCTGGGAAGGCTGTCCACAAGGTTGCGGAGTGTCATTGAGGCACACCTGCTGACAATTAGCCCACCGGTATTTAGGCTTGTCACTGTCAGCTTGGCCTTGTCTCCAGAACTCCTGTTGTGCATACACCTGCTTCACCAGACCCGGTATGTTTTCGCTACTTTGTCTTGAATTCCCTAACCTCCTGTGTGTTTATCTCCTAGTCCCCCTGAGGTAAAAGGATTTCTTTTGTTGGACTCTTGCCCTGCTCGACGTGCCCTGGCCCTTTCTCCTGCCGACCTCTGAGGAACCTCTTTTGTCCAGATTTCATGGTGTGTGTTTCTGCCCCATCGCCCTTAGTTATCCCTTTTTAGGGACCAATGTCCCTTTGGGACAGAGGACCTTATTGAATTTCTAAGGTTTTGTTATTATTAGGGACCGATGTCCTTTTGGGACGAAGGACCCTATTGAATTTCTAAGGTTTTATTATTATTATTATTATTATTTATTATTCCGCCGCCTCTTTGAGCTGTAATTTGACCGCCTTAACATGCTTCAAAACTCACCAAATCAACGTGCCCTGGCCCTTTCTCCTGCCGACCTCTGAGGAACCTTTTTTGCCCAGATTTCATGGTGTGTGTTTCTGCCCCATCGCCCTTCGTTATCCCTTTTTAGGGACCGATGTCCCTTTGGGACAGAGGACCTTATTGAATTTCTAAGGTTTTTTATTATTAGGGACCGATGTCCCTTTGGGATGGAGGACCCTATTGAATTTCTAAGGTTTTATTATTATTATTCTTTATTATTGTACTGCTGCCTCTTTGAGCTGTAATTTGACCCCCTTAACATGCTTCAAAACTCACCAAATTCAACACACACATCAGGACTGGCAAAAATTGCCATCTAATCAAAACACCAAAACCCAAAACTCAAAATTGCGCTCCCTAGGAAGAAAACACAGACAAAACTGTCTGTAACTTCCAGTAGGAATGTTGTAGAAACATGAAACAAAAACCTCTACGTAGGTCTCAGTTAGACCTATATTTTATCCACTGAGACCCCCTCCCCCACCCCCTCCGGCTAAAACCAACAGGAAGTTTGCTATTCCCACTTCAATGCAAAAGTTGGCTAAAAAATTTCGCTTTTTTTCCAAACATTATCTCCTGAGGCCGTTTGTCATTTTGGCTTAAAATAAGCAGAGAAGAGAGATTGAACCCTTCTGATTAAAAGTTAAAGAGTTTTAATTACTACCCCGGTTTGGATTTTATAAGCCCGCAAAGAACCATTGCACTGCTGCTGTTGTCACAAAATGGCGGCTTTCTGCTCAGACAAAACTGTAGGACTGTCATGCACACATGAAACAAAAACCTCAATGTAGGTCTCACTGAGACCTATACTTCATACACTGACCGCCCCCAACTAGAATCAACAGGAAGTTTGCTATTCCCACTTCAACACAACAACTGCATTACATTCACCATGCGTTAGTCTCAAAATGGCGGCACCAAGGCGTCCTTATGAGTGAAGTGAATTATATTTATATAGCGCTTTTTCTCTTGTGACTCAAAGCGCTTTACATAGTGAAACCCAATATCTCAGTTACATTTAAAGCAGTGTGGGTGGCACTGGGAGCAGGTGGGTAAAGTGTCTTGCCCAAGGACACAACGGCAGTGACTAGAATGGTGTAAGCGGGGATTGAACCTGCAACCCTCAAGTTGCTGGCACGGCCGCTCTACCAACTGAGCTATACCGCCCCAAACCACTTTACAACTGTTATTACTATGAGACTGATGTATAACACATGTGCATACGACTTTTTCTCTGTGTAATAATCCATCCATCCATCTTCTACCGCTTATCCGGGCTCGGGTTGCGGGGGCAGCAGCCATAGCGGTCCCGTCCATCGCTGCACGCAGCTTTAAAAGTCTAATTAGATTTTTTTAATTTTTGTAATTCCACCTCGTCTCCCGACTCTGCATCCTGGGGTCACCCCCACTTGACCAAAACCTTAACAGAGAGCGGCCCATTCTTTCACAAATGTTTGTAGAAACAGTCTCCATGCCTAAGTGCTTGATTTGATACACCTGTGGCCTGGACACCTGATTCTCATCTTTTGGCAATATAGTGTATGTCCAGCACAGAGGAACAAATACATGCATTGAGTGAAAATAATACAGAAATATTTCCTTTGTGTGTTTCAAATGTCAAAGGAGGTGAAAGGGGAGATCTTTCTGGCTAATCCCAAACTCGAGACACCGCTGATCCCTGAAAGTGAAGCTGTTGTTTTCTTCAATTTGCAATTCAACATTCACGTAAGGCTGGGCGATAGGGCTGTTTTTCAATATGTGGATATTTTTAGGCCATGTCACGATACACCTTACATGTATCTGGATATTTTGCCTCCAAACATATTGCTGGGTGTTGTGGACAAACAGCTCCATTTGTGTTTCATCTGACCACAGAACTTTCCTCTTATCTTTGTCTATGTGATCAGCAAACTTTAGACGAGCCTGAAGGTGTGGCTTCTGGAGCAAGGGCTTCCTTCTTGCATGGTAGCCTCTCAGTCCATGGCCATGCAAAATACGCACCTACATGTATGTTCTCCAGTGTAGGGTTGTCCCGATACCAATATTGTAGTACCAGTACCAAAATGTATTTTGGTACTTTTCTAAATATAGGGGACCACCATTTTTTTTATTTTTGGCTTTATTTTAGTAAAATATCTGATGGTACATGAAACATATGTTTATTATTGTTTTTTTACTCCTTAAATAAAATAGTGAACATACTAAACAAATGTTTACAAATCTATTTCGGTACTTTTCTAAATATAGGGGACCACAAATGTTTTAATTTTTGGCTTTATTTTAGTAAAATATCTGATGGCACATGAAACAAATGTTTATTATTGTTTTTTTACTCCTTAAATAAAATAGTGAACATACTAAACAAATGTTTACAAATCTATTTCGGTACTTTTCTAAATATAGGGGACCACAAATGTTTTAATTTTTGGCTTTATTTTAGTAAAATATCTGATGGTACATGAAACATATGTTTATTATTGTTTTTTTACTCCTTAAATAAAATAGTGAACATACTAAACAAATGTTTACAAATGTATTTCGGTACTTTTCTAAATATAGGGGACCACAAATGTTTTTATTTTTGGCTTTATTTTAGTAAAATATCTGATGGTACATGAAACATATATTTATTATTGTTTTTTTACTCCTTAAATAAAATAGTGAACATACTAAACAAATGTTTACAAATCTATTTCGGTACTTTTCTAAATATCGGGGACCACAAATTTTTTTATTTTTGGCTTTATTTTAGAAAAATATCTGATGGTACATGAAACATATGTTTATTATTGTTTTTTTACTCCTTAAATAAAATTGTGAACATACTAAACAAATGTTTACAAATCTATTTCGGTACTTTTCTAAATATAGGGGACCACAATATTTTTTATTTTTGGCTTTATTTTAGTAAAATATCTGATGGTACATTAAACATTTGTTTATTGCTGTTTTTTTACTCCTTAAATAAAATCGTGAACATACTAAACAAATGTTTACAAATGTATTTCGGTACTTTTCTAAATATAGGCGACCACAAATTTTTTTATTTTTGGCTTTATTTTAGTAAAATATCTGATGGTACATGAAACATATGTTTATTATTGTTTTTTTACTCCTTAAATAAAATTGTGAACATACTAAACGAATGTTTACAAATCTATTTCGGTACTTTTCTAAATATAGGGGACCACAACATTTTTTATTTTTGGCTTTATTTTAGTAAAATATCTGATGGTACACGAAACATTTGTTTATTACTGTTTTTTTACTCCTTAAATAAAATCGTGAACATACTAAACAAATGTTTACAAATGTATTTCGGTACTTTTCTAAATATAGGGGACCACAAATCTTTTAATTTTTGGCTTTATTTTAGTAAAACATCTGATGGTACATGAAACATATGTTTATTATTGTTTTTTTACTCCTTAAATAAAATAGTGAACATACTAAACAAATGTTTACAAATCTATTTCGGTACTTTTCTAAATATAGGGCACCACAAAATTTTTTATTTTTGGCTTTATTTTAGTAAAATATCTGATGGTACATGAAACATATGTTTATTATTGTTTTTTTTACTCCTTAAATAAAATAGTGAACATACTAAACAAATGTTTACAAATGTATTTCGGTACTTTTCTAAATATCGGGGACCACAACATTTTTTATTTTTGCCTTTATTTTAGTAAAATATTTGATGGTACATGAAACATATGTTTATTATTGTTTTTTTACTCCTTAAATGAAATAGTGAACATACTAAACAAATGTTTACAAATGTATTTCGGTACTTTTCTAAATATAGGGAACCACAATTATTTTTATTCTTGGCTTTATTTTAGTAAAATATCTGATGGTACATGAAACAAATGTTTATTATTGTTTTTTTACTCCTTAAATAAAATAGTGAACATACTAAACATCTACTTCACTAATTATTTTTTATATACTAAAGACAGGTATCACATGAATATTATCAGGTTTGTACCAAAATGTATTTTGATACTTTTCAAAATAAAGGGGACCACAAAAAAAAAATATTATTGGCCTTATTTTAACAAAAAATCTTGGTGTACATGAAACATATGTTTATTATTGCAATTTAGTCCTTAAATAAAATGTTGAACATACTAGACAAATTGTCTTTTAGTAGTAAGTAAACAAACAAAGACTCCTAATTAGTCTGCAGTAACATATTGTGTCATTTATACACCTGTTATTTTGTACACATTATAAAGGACAAGCTTTAAAAAATTATTATAAATCTACTTGTTCATTTACTGTTAATATTTACTTATTTTCTGTTTCAAAATGTTCTATCTACACTTCTGTTCAAATGTAATAATCACTTATTCTTCTCTTCTTTGATACGTTACATTAGTTTTGGATGATACTACACATTTAGGTATCGATCCGATACCAAGTAGTTACAGGATCGTACATTGGTCATATTCAAAGTCCTCATGTGTCCAGGGACATATTTACTGACTTTATAAACATAATATGAATTTTTTAAAAAGGAAAAAAGATTTTGTGACCATAAAATAAAATATTGAAGTAATTATAGTATCGAATACATACGCCAGGGGTCGGGAACCTTTTTGGCTGAGAGAGCCATGAAAGCCAAATATTTCAAAAATGTATTTCCATGAGAGCCATATCATATTTTTTAACACTGAATACAACTAAATGTGTGCATTTTTAAGTAAGACCAACATTTTTAGAGTATAATAAGTCTCTTATTCTTTTTAATAACATTGTTATTCTGAAGCTAACCAATAATAAATCAAATGTCATGTCTGTTGATCATGTTTTTGTTTGGCCATGTGCTGTTTGTCCTTTGGACTCTTTAAGTTCCTGTTTTTTTCCACTCCCTTGTCTGGTTTCCTTGGTTACTCATTTTGTCCACCTGTCTCTGGTGGACAAAATGCCTGCTCACCTGCTTCCCGAGCACTGATCAGAGGCAGTATTTAAGCTCGTCTTTGCCAGTCAGTCGCCCTGGCGTCAATGTGATCTTTTTCTTGCTTGTTTCATGCCATGCCAAGTAAGTTTTGTTTGATTTATGTTCATAGTCTGTTTATGCGTTAGCTTTGTTCCTTAGCCCAAGTTGTGCCTCCACTGTGAGCGATTTTTGTTTGTATATTTTTTTAGTTTAAATTAAATCATGTTTTTACCTAAATGCCATGTCCCGAGTAGTCCGTCTGCCTTCCTGGGAGAACGACCCCGCAGCAAGCTGCGACCCCCCCCCCCATTGTGACATAAAATACTTTTTACCATTAATGCGACTTCTTGAACAGGTGCGGTAGAAAACGGATGGATGGATTTAAATGCATGAGAATGTTTTATATTTTGCACGTTATTTTTAGCACTTTGATTACCAGCGAAATGAAGCAATGTTAGCCAAGATTTATCCGAGAGCCAGATGCAGTCTTCAAAAGAGCCACATCTGGCTCTAGAGCCATAGGTTCCCTACCCCTGACATACGCTACTGTACTTGGTATCATTCCAGTGGATGTCAGGTGTAGATCCACCCACTGCATTTGTTTACATTCAATAATTTAGGGCTGTGCGATATATGGAATATACTGGATATATGGCGGGTTTGTCTGTGTGCGATACGGAAAATGACTATATGGTGATATTGGAGTATACCTTCTCACGCAGTTGCTTTTAGCTGCGGGCATTACACTACAGGCTCTTCTCACTCTTTCCTGTCTCTCCTTCTCACTGAGACATAAAACAAGCGCACCTTCTCACATACGTCACAGACCCTCGCGGCGCAGAGAGGTAGCGGCATGGGTAACGTTAGCTGTGATGCTAGCAGAGCCGTGCGTGTGGTAATACGAGAGAAAGAAGGTGCGAATGAAGGACGAAGTAATTCCCAGGAAAAACAGCAGGGGGTCCATGGTCTGGCGGTGGTTTGGCTTCAAGCGGGAAGATGTCGAACAGACAACTGTAATTTGTCAAGTGTGGGGCACAAGCGTTGCTATAAAAAGTAGCATCACTGCTAATATGTAGCATCATTTGAAAAGTCACATGCTAGAGTATGAAGAGTGATTACTTCGCACGTCAACGTCTCCGTTCGGTGCCATCAAAATGTCGAGGCAAACATTTCCACATCAACACCGAATGAAAAAAACAGAATTTAATAACATCCACTATTTGATTTCCTATTATCAATCAATAGACTAATAGTAAATGTCTCATTTGTGGTGGCATCTATCTAAATGAGGGTGCTCCCCCCCAAAACTTGACTGTCAACATATGAAATAACAAGCGTGTGTAAAAAAAAATTTAAAAAATTTGAAGTGCTCCCCCTCTGGTCAACATATGAAATAACAAGTGTGTGTAAGAAATTGAAATTTGCCCCCCTTTGGCCAAAATGTATTACAAATAAATAAATATATATATATAGAGACATACTTCAGTTGAAGTAAATATTGAAAATTAGAAACCAACTACAAACAAAAAATACATTAAATAAAGAAAAATGTTTACTACAAGCAGTCTTTTTCTCACAATGTGTCGACATTTCTCTTATAAAATTGGGAACAATTTCTCGTATTCTTTCTGTTTCTGTAATTATGCAATATTTTCTCATAAAAATTATTACTTTTCTATATAAAAGTATTACTTTGTACCGCAAAATGAGGACATTGGTCATATAAAATTCTGACTTTTATCACAATATTGCCAATTTTGTTGTTGTCCTTGTAAAATACTGACTTTTTTGGAATAAAATGATTATTATCACAATAATGCAAAAATGCGAACGTTTTCTTATAAAATTGTGACTTTGGTCGCCTCTTTTCATAAAATTGCCAAAATGTTAAGCTTTTCTTGTAAAATTGCGACTGTTATTGAGTAAAATTCCAACTTTTATCAAAACATTGTACAAATGTTCAGTTTTTCTTGTAAATTTTTGACTTCAATCAATCAATCATTGATATTATGCAGCTCATTTTTATTTGACACTTATTGAAATATCTTGTGTGACATCATGCACAAAAGTGCACTTTGTTTGTTTTAAACTATTGTAGTGGCGTTCTGTACAAAGTGCACTTTAAATTAAAGCTGCAAGCAGCGTCGGCCGGGCCCGCCTTTGGCTGCTGCCCCCCGCGACCCAAGGCCTGATAAGCGGTAGAAGATGGATGGATGGATTATTACACAGAGAAAAAGTTGTATACACATGTGTTATACATCAGTCTCATAGTAATAACAGTTGTAAAGTGGCTTGGGCATTTTTATAAGGACGCCTTTGTGCCGCCATTTTGAGACTCTAATGCATTGTGAAATGAATGCGGTTGTTGTATTGAAGTGGGAATAGCAAACTTCCTGTTGATTTTTGCTGAAGAATGTCAATTATTAAAATGTAGGTCTAAGTGAGACCTACATAGAGGTTTTTGTTTCATGTCTCTCCGACATTCCTACCGGAAGTTACTAGCAGTTTTGTCTGTATTTTCTTCCTAGGATCATTTTGTCAGTATTGTATTCCTAGGGGGCGCTAGAGCGCATTTTTGAGTTTTGGGGTTTGGTTTTTTTATTAGATCGCAATTTTCGCCAGTCCTGATGTGTGTGCCAGGTTTGGTGAGTTTTGAAGTATTTTAAGGGGGTCAAATTACAGCTCAAAGAGGCAAAAAGAAAAATTTTTGCGAAAATTTTGCTTTGAATGGGTTTTTGCAAAATGTTTGTAGATTTTTGTCCTAGAAGGTAAGATTATGAAATCTAGGTCTAAGTCAGCCCTACATAGAGGTTTTTGTTTCATGTCTCTCTGACATTCCTACCGGAAGTTACAAGCAGTTTTGTCTGTATTTTCTTCCTAGGATCATTTTGTCTGTGTTGTATTCCTAGGGGGCGCTAGAGCGCAATTTTGAGTTTTGGGGTTTGGTTTTTTTATTAGAGCGCTATTTTCGCCAGTCGTGATGTGTGTGCCAAGTTTGGTGATTTTGAAGCATTTTAAGGGGGTCAAATTACAGCTCAAAGAGGCAGAAATAACATTTTTTGCGAAAATTTTGCTTTGAATGGGTTTTTGCAAAATTTTTGTAGATTTTTGTCCTAGAAGGTAAAACTATGAAATCTCGGTCTAAGTCAGCCCTACATAGAGGTTTTTGTTTCATGTCTCTCTGACATTCCTACTGGAAGTTACAAGCAATTTTGTCTGTATTTTCTTCCTAGGATCTTTTTGTCTGTGTTGTATTCCTAGTGGGCGCTAAAACGCAATTTTGAGTTTTGGGGTTTGGTTTTTTTATTACATCGCAATTTTCGCCAGTCCTGATGTGTGTGCCAAGTTTGGTGAGTTTTGAAGCATTTTAAGGGGGTCAAATTACAGCTCAAAGAGGCAGAAATAACATTTTTTGTGAAAATTTTGCTTTGAATGGGTTTTTGCAAAAATGTTGTAGATTTTTGTCCTAGAAGGTAAAATTATGAAATCTAGGTCTAAGTGAGACCTACATAGAGGTTTTTGTTTCATGTCTCTCTGACCTTCCTACTGGAAGTTACAAGCAGTTTTGTCTGTATTTTCTTCCTAGGATCTTTTTGTCTGTGTTGTATTCTTAGGGGGCGCTAAAGCGCAATTTTGAGTTTTGGGGTTTGGTTTTTTTCATTAGATCGCAATTTTGCCAGTCCTGATGTGTGTGCCAAGTTTGGTGAAACATTTTAAGGGGGTCAAATTACAGCTCAAAGGGGCAGAAATAACATGTTTTGCGAATATTTTGCTTTGAATGGGTTTTTGCTAAATTTTTGTAGATTTTTGTCCTAGAAAGTAAAATAATGAAATCTAGGTCTAAGTCAGCCCTACATGGAGGTTTTTGTTTAATGTCTCTCTGACATTCCTACTGGAAGTTACTAGCAGTTTTGTCTGTATTTCCTTCCTAGGATCTTTTTGTCTGTTGTATTCCTAGGGGGCGCTAGAGCGCAATTTTGAGTTTTGGGGTTTGGTTTTTTTCATTAGCTCGCAATTGTTGCCAGTCCTGATGTGTGTGCCAAGTTTGGTGAGTTTTGAAGCATTTTAAGGGGGTCAAATTACAGCTCAAAGAGGCAGAAATAAAAATGTTTGCGAAAATTTTGCTTTGAATGGGTTTTTGCTAAATTTTTGTAGATTTTTGTCCTAGAAGGTAATATTATGAAATCTAGGTCTAAGTCAGACCTACATAGAGGTTTTTGTTTCATGTCTCTACAACATTGTTAGCGGAAGTTACAAGCAGTTTTGTCTGTGTTTTCTTCCTAGGATCATTTTGTCTGTGTTGTATTCCTAGGGGGCGCTAGAGCGCAATTTTGAGTTTTTGGGTTTTTTTTTTTTATTAGATCGCTATTTTCGCCAGTCCTGATGTGTGTGCCAAGTTTGGTGAGTTTTGAAGCATTTTAAGGGGGTCAAATTACAGCTCAAAGGGGCAGAAATAACATTTTTTGCGAATATTTTGCTTTGAATGTGTTTTTGCTAAATTTTTGTAGATTTTTGTCCCAGAAAGTAAAATTATGAAATCTAGGTGTAAGTCAGCCCTACGTAGAGGTTTTTGTTTCATGTCTCTCTGACATTCCTAACGGAAGTTACAAACAGTCTGTTTTTTGTTTCTTCCTAGGGGGCGCTAGCGCGCAATTTTGATTTTCGGGGTTTGGTTGCTTAATAAGTTGGGAAGGTTTGCCATACCGACGTGTGTGTCAAATTTGGTGAGTTTTGAACCATGTTAGGGGGGTCAAATTAGGGTGCGAAGGTGCAGAATAATAATAATAAAGAATAAAGAATAATTGTAAAACCTTACAGTTTCAATAGGGTCCTTTGGCCCATTGCAAAGGACCCTATTTTAAAGAAAAAAACATCCTGTATGGCAACTTAGTGTAATTGGACTCAACATGGTGAATTAGTGAATTATATTTATATAGCGCTTTTCTCGAGTGACTCAAAGCGCTTTACATAGTGAAACCCAATATCTAAGTTACATTTAAAGCAGTGTGGGTGGCACTGGGAGCAGGTGGGTAAAGTGTCTTGCCCAAGGACACAACGGCAGTGACTAGGATGGCGGAAGCGGGAATCGAACCTGCAACCCTCAAGTTGCTGGCACGGCCGCTCTACCAACTGAGCTATGGCAACTTCTTCTTCTTCTTACATTATTTTTGACAGCCTTACTCATTTTACATTTAGTTTTTTGACATCCTCTCATTTTTACACTCCACAATATTTCAGTATTTGACGTAACTGTTTGTGCTTGTGGATTACGCCGAGTCATCATTAGTTGGTAAAATTCAGAGAAATAAAGCCTGGAGGACAATGGAGACACTTGTGAGGTGTAATCACATTAGTGTGACCCGCGTCTTGCAACGTCGTGGAATGACCACGACAACAAATACAAACTCTGTTTCCATATGAGTTGGGAAATTGTGTTGGATGTAAATATAAACAGAATACAATGATTTGCAAATCCTTTTCAACCCATATTCAGTTGAATATGCTACAAAGACAACATATTAATGTTCAAACTCATAAACTTTATTTTTTTTTGTAAATAATAATTAACTTAGAATTTCATGGCTGCAACACGTGCCAAAGTAGTTGGGAAAGGGCATGTTCACCACTGTGTTACATCACCTTTTCTTTTAACAACACTCAATAAATGTTTGGGAACTGAGGAAACTAATTGTTGAAGCTTTGAAAGTGGACTTCTTTCCCATTCTTGTTTTATGTAGAGCTTCAGTCCTTCAACAGTCCGGAGTCTCCGCTGTCGTATTTTACGCTTCAAAATGCGCCACACATTTTCCATGGGAGACAGGTCTGGACTGCAGGCGGGCCAGGAAAGTACCCGCACTCTTTTTTTACAAAGCCACGCTGTTGTAACACGTGCTGAATGTGGCTTGGCATTGTCTTGCTGAAATAAGCAGGGGCGTCCGTGAAAAAGACGGCGCTTAGATGGCAGCATATGTTGTTCCAAAATTTGTATGTACCTTTCAGCATTAATGGTGCCTTCACAGATGTGTAAGTTGCCCATGCCTTGGGCACTAATACACCCCCATACCATCACACATGTGTAAGTTACCCATGCCTTGTTCACTAATACACCCCCATACCATCACACATGTGTAAGTTACCCATGTCTTGTTCACTAATACACCCCCATACCATCACACATGTGTAAGTTACCCATGCCTTGTTCACTAATACACCCCCATACCATCACACATGTGTAAGTTACCCATGCCTTGGGCACTACTACACCCCCATACCATCACACATGTGTAAGTTACCCATGTCTTGGGCACTAATGCACCCCCATACCATCACAGATGCTGGCTTTTACACTTTGCGTCGATAACAGTCTGGATGGTTCGCTTCCCCTTTGGTCCGGATGACACGATGTCAAATATTTCCAAAAACTATTTGAAATGTGGACTCGTCAGACCACAGAACACTTTTCCACTTTGCATCAGTCCATCTTAGATGATCTCGGGCCAGAGAAGCCGGCGGCGTTTCTGGATGTTGTTGATAAATGGCTTTCGCTTTGCATAGTAACTTGCACTTACAGATGTAGCGACCAACTGTATTTAGCGACAGTGGTTTTCTGAAGTGTTCCTGAACCCATGTGGTGATATCCTTTAGATATTGATGTTGGTTTTTGATACAGTACCGTCTGAGGGATGGAAGGTCACGGTCATTCAATGTTGGTTTCCGGCCATGCCGCTTACGTGGAGTGATTTCTCCAGATTCTCTGAGTCTTTTGATGATATTATGGAGCGTAGATGTTGAAATCCCTAAATTTCTTGCAATGTCACTTTGAGAAAGGTTGTTCTTAAACTGTTTGACTATTTGCTCACGCAGTTGTGGACAAAGGGGTGTACCTCGCCCCATCCTTTCTTGTGAAAGACTGAGCATTTTTTTTGGGAAGCTGTTTTTATAGCCAATCATGGCACCCACCTGTTCCCAATTAGCCTGCACACCTGTGGGATGTTCCAAATAAGTGTTTGATGAGCATTCCTCAACTTTATCAGTATTTATTGCCACCTTTCCCAACTTCTTTGTCACGAGTTGCTGTCATCAAATTCGAAAGTTAATGATTATTTGCACAAAAAAAATGTTTATGAGTTTGAACATGAAATATGTTGTCTTTGTAGCATATTCAACTGAATATGGCTTGAAAAGGATTTGCAAATCATTGTATTCTGTTTATATTTACATCTAACACAATTTCCCAACTCATATGGAAACGGGGTTTGTATAATAGTATTTTAGGCTGTGCCATGGGCCATTGAAAAATTGCTGGGGGCCACACTTTCGACACCTGTGGTGTTGTGTATCAGAAAAAGCATCTTTATTGTACACTAGCATTTGCTTGGTAAAGTCAATATTGTTCTATGGTTATCATCACACTTTTTCTTTTAAGCGTCAGGCATTGAAAAACAGCTTAATTCATATTCATGAGGTTTCACGTGACGAAGGTTTGAACTCTCATGTTTGTCTCTTCTTGCAGGTGATTTGTGGTGTGGAAGACAACACTTGTGGAGGACACACACACACACACACACACACACACACACACACCTCCAAGCTGAGCAGCAACATGACATCATCCTGAGGTAAGCCAACACTGCAACACCACACACACACACACACACACAATAGGATATGTCAGGGAGGTCAGAGGTCACACACACCTGTTTATGTGACATTGTCAGATTTAAGAAAATGGAGTCACAGTTCCAGAATTTCCCCCCCCCAAAAATGTTTTCCCTGATCATGAATCATGTTATTTTTCACCAGCTACAATTCTTGTCTCATTTTCACAAAATAGCAGGTTTTCTTTTTGGGTTTTTTTTTCGGTGCAAATTTTTGCGAAAGACATTTTATGTAAAATAATTTTGAACATTTTTTTTTACCCGCTGCAATTATTACATTTTATGGATTTTTTTTTTTTTTTGCCATTTAATTTTTTATAAGATTATTAATTACCAAAAGTGCAATCATCTTTAGTTTTGAATTTGTATTTTCTGCCTCCAGCAATTGTTTTTATTTTCACAAAAAAAATTGAGAATCAAGAAAATAAGAAAATTATTATTACCTAGTGCAGATATATGTATGTATGTAGTGTATGTGTGTGTATATATACAGTATATATATGTTTATGTATATATACACATACATAATTTATATATATATATATATATATGTGTGTGTATATATAAATGTGTATATATATGTGTGTGTATGTATGTATATATAAACACATTATATATTTTTTTTAATGTAAATATATATGTATATATATATACATATATGTGTATATATATATATATATAGGTGTATATACATATGTATATATATGTATATAAATGTGTGTGTATGTATATATATGTATATAGATGTGTGTGTATGTATATATAAATGTATATATGTGTATGTATATGTACGTATATGTATATATATATATATGTATGTATATATATATTTTAGATTAGATAGTACTTATGAGTATGTACATATATGTATGTATATATATGTGTATGTGTATATATGTATACATATATGTATAGATGTGAATATGTATGTATATATATATGTATATATGTTTATTCATGTGTGTATATATATATATGTATACATATATGTATATGTGTGTATATATATATATATATGTATATATGTTTATTTATATATATGTATATAGATTTTAATATTTTAAGATATATTCGTATGTGTGTATATATATATATATATATATATATATATATATATATATATATACATACATATATATATAGATTTTAATATTTTAATATATATTTGTGTGTGTGTGTGTGTGTATATATATATACATATATATATGTATATATATATACATATATATATACTTTATATGTATATTGTGTATGTACACTTATATTTATTTATGTATGTTTGATATATGTTATTATAAATATGTATTAATTTATTTGTTTGTTTTCTGCTCAAATCATTGTATTTTCACATATTGTTTTTTTCATTTTGTCTTCCAGGTGAACTTTTTGAAAATTTTAAGGATTTTAAGTGCAATCCTTCAATCATGAATAACACATTCGGTGAAATTCACATCTTATTTACACGAAACATCCAAACTAAACATTCAATTGTCCCCCAAAAAAATATTAAGTTACTTTTGGAAATTGTCTAATAAAATAAGCATGACAACAAACAATAAGTCCTGATAGTTTGTAAAAAAATAAATAAATAAATAAATAAATAAAAGTCATGCGAATAAAGTCAAAGTAGCTGTTGTTGATCCTGTAGTTGGCAATAAAGTCCTTTTGGAAGCATGTCGTGTAATAACAAACCAAGTGGCTTTGCAATACCACTTGTACACGTCAATCACACACACACACACACACACACACACACACACACACACACACACACACACACACGAAACCAAATTGACAGTACGGACCACAAAAACGCGTACTTTTCTTCTTAGTTCCTTACCGTGTGTGGTCCTTAAACTTGGAGTAGAGAAAGAAGCAAGAACAAATAAAAGTCCGAGAAGGTGAGGAAGCAAAAAAAAGGCGACTTGACGCTCGAAGGTGAGAAGCCGTGCTCAGGGGAGGCCACGCCCATCTCGTCAAACCACGCCCATCCGCATGATTGACAGCCCAACGCCTCTTAACAAAGAGATACATAATAGACAAAAAGGTCCAAACGTTGCACAACTTGGACATTTACTTATACTTTGACATTTACGTCAGCCTTCAGTTTAATCGACTCACTCTGACTGGGCTCCCCTTTAAACCAGCAAATCACACACGTTTACCAAAACGTGTCTCATTGTCAATATCACGATTATGTAATCATTACGTCTGCATTGTTAATTGCACAATCATTAATAATAAATACAAACGATCCAACAAGTTGTACAGCGCGGAACTAAAATGTCACCCTCTAGTGGAAAGAAAACGCTACTGCGTGAGAAAAGAAATACATGACAGTCCGCCGAGTTTAGCCATAGACATGTTCGAAGTAAACACAGCATTGGCTGCTGTGACGCGAGAAATTGGGCCGCCATCTTGAAGTGGTGATGAGGAGCCGGCGAGCAGCCTCTTGGCACATGTCTGTAAGTTTAGAGCAGCGGTCACCAAGCTTTTTGAAAGCAAGAGCTACTTCGTGGGTACTGATTCATGCGAAGGGCTACCAGTTTGATACACACTTAAATAAATTGCCCGAAATAGCCAATTTGCTCAATTTACCTTTAATAAATAAATCTATACATATATATATATTAAAAAAATGGGTATTTATGTCCGTCATTCCGTCGTACATTTTTTTTCCTTTTACGGAAGTTTTTTTTTAGAGAATAAATGATGAAAAAAACACTTAATTGAACGGTTTAAAAGAGGAGAAAACAGGAAAACAATTCTAATTTAAATTTTGACTCTAAGTTTGATTCTACAGATTTTCTAGATTTGACGGAATATTTTTTTTTAATTTTAATCATAAGTTTGAGGAAATATTTCTCAAATATCCTTCGTTGAAAAAGCAGAAGCTAAAATGAAGAATGAAATTAAAATTTATTTATTATTCTTTACAATAAAAAAAATACTTGAACATTGATTTAAATTGTCAGGAAAGAAGAGGAAGGAATTTAAAAGGTTAAAAGGTATATGTGTTTAAAAATCCTAAAATCATTTTTAAGGTTGTATTTTTTCTCTAAAATTGTCTTTCTGAAAGTTATAAGAAGCAAAGTTAAGAAAATGAATTTATTTAAATAAGCGAAGACCAAGTCTTTAAAATATTTTCTTGGATTTTCAATTAAAAATGTCGAGCAAAGCAAGACCAGCTTGCTAGTAAATAA